>NC_079189.1:482514129-482719520 GCF_029499605.1 Hyla sarda
GGGGGCTGTCATGTCTGCTCTGGGGGTATATACTGTGCTGTATGACACATATACTATATACATGACAGGATGTATGGAGCTGGGGGGTATATACTGTGCTGTATGACACATACTATATACATGACAGGATGTATGGGGGCTAGGGGTATATACTGTGCTGTATGACACATACTATATACATGACAGGATGTATGGGCGCTGTCATGTCTACTCTGGGGGGTATATACTGTGCTGTATAATATATATACTATATACATGACAGAATGTATGGGAGCTGGGGGGGGGTAATATACTGTGCTGTATGACACCTATACTATATACATGACAGGATGTATGGGCGCTGTCATGTCTACTCTGGGGGTATATACTGTGCTGTATAATATATATACTATATACATGACAGGATGTATGGGAGCTGGGGGGGGGGGGTAATATACTGTGCTGTATGACACCTATACTATATACATGACAGGATGTATGGGAGCTGGGGGGGGGGGGTAATATACTGTGCTGTATGACACCTATACTATATACATGACAGGATGTATGGGGCTGTCAGGTCTGCTCCGAGGGGAGGGGTGTACACCGTGCTGTATAATATGTATACTATAGGTATATGTACCTATAGTATGTATGTATATACTGTGCTGTATTACACCTATACTATATACATGACAGGATGTATGGGGGCTAGGGGTATATACTGTGCTGTATGACACCTATACTATATACATGACAGGATGTATGGGCGCTGTCATGTCTGCTCTGGGGGTATATACTGTGCTGTATGACACACATACTATATACATGACAGGATGTATGGGCGCTGTCATGTCTGCTCTGGGGGTATATACTGTGCTGTATGACACATATACTGTATACATGACGGGATGTATGGGAGCTGGGGGTATATACTGTGCTGTATGACACCTATACTATATACATGACAGGATGTATGGGCGCTGTCATGTCTGCTCTGGGGGTATATACTGTGCTGTATGACACATATACTGTATACATGACAAAATGTATGGGAGCTGGGGGTATATACTGTGCTGTATGACACATACTATATACATGACAGGATGTATGGGCGCTGTCATGTCTACTCTGGGGGTATATACTGTGCTGTATAATATATATACTATATACATGACAGAATGTATGGGAGCTGGGGGGGGTAATATACTGTGCTGTATAATATATATACTATATACATGACAGGATGTATGGGGGCTGTCAGGTCTGCTCCGAGGGGAGGGGTGTACACCGTGCTGTATAATATGTATACTATAGGTATATGTACCTATAGTATATATGTATATACTGTGCTGTATTACACCTATACTATATACATGACAGGATGTATGGGGGCTAGGGGTATATACTGTGCTGTATGACACCTATACTATATACATGACAGGATGTATGGGCGCTGTCATGTCTGCTCTGGGGGTATATACTGTGCTGTATGACACACATACTATATACATGACAGGATGTATGGGCGCTGTCATGTCTGCTCTGGGGTATATACTGTGCTGTATGACACACATACTATATACATGACAGGATGTATGGGCGCTGGGGGTATATACTGTGCTGTATGACACCTATACTATATACATGACAGGATGTATGGGAGCTGTCATGTCTGCTCTGGGGGTATATACTGTGCTGTATGACACATATACTGTATACATGACAGGATGTATGGGAGCTGGGGAGTATATACTGTGCTGTATGACACCTATACTATATACATGACAGGATGTATGGGGGCTGTCATGTCTGCTCTGGGGGTATATACTGTGCTGTATGACACACATACTATATACATGACAGGATGTATGGGGGCTGTCATGTCTGCTCTGGGGGTATATACTGTGCTGTATGACACACATACTATATACATGACAGGATGTATGGGCGCTGTCATGTCTGCTCTGGGGGTATATACTGTGCTGTATGACACATATACTGTATACATGACGGGATGTATGGGAGCTGGGGGTATATACTGTGCTGTATGACACCTATACTATATACATGACAGGATGTATGGGCGCTGTCATGTCTGCTCTGGGGGTATATACTGTGCTGTATGACACATATACTGTATACATGACAAAATGTATGGGAGCTGGGGGTATATACTGTGCTGTATGACACATACTATATACATGACAGGATGTATAGGAGCTGGGGGGGTATATACTGTGCTGTATGACACCTATACTATATACATGACAGGATGTATGGGAGCTGTCATGTCTGCTCTGGGGGGTATATACTGTGCTGTATAATAGATATACTATATACAGTACATGACAGGATGTATGGGGGCTGTCATGTCTGCTCTGGGGGTATATACTGTGCTGTATGACACATATACTATATACATGACAGGATGTATGGGCGCTGTCATGTCTGCTCTGGGGGTATATACTGTGCTGTATGACACATATATTATATACATGACAGGATGTATGGGAGCTGGGGGGTATATACTGTGCTGTATGACGTATATACTATATACATGACAGAATGTATGGGAGCTGGGGGGTATATACTGTGCTGTATGACATATATACTATATACATGACAGGATGTATGGGAGCTGGGGGGTATATACTGTGCTGTATGACGTATATACTATATACATGACAGGATGTATGGGAGCTGGGGGGGTATATACTGTGCTGTATGACGTATATACTATATACATGACAGAATGTATGGGAGCTGGGGGGGTATATACTGTGCTGTATTACACCTATACTGTATACATGACAGAATGTATGGGAGCTGGGGGGGTATATACTGTGCTGTATTACACCTATACTGTATACATGACAGGATGTATGGGGGCTAGGGGTATATACTGTGCTGTATGACACCTATACTATATACATGACAGGATGTATGGGCGCTGTCATGTCTGCTCTGGGGGTATATACTGTGCTGTATGACACACATACTATATACATGACAGGATGTATGGGCGCTGTCATGTCTGCTCTGGGGGTATATACTGTGCTGTATGACACACATACTATATACATGACAGGATGTATGGGCGCTGGGGGTATATACTGTGCTGTATGACACCTATACTATATACATGACAGGATGTATGGGCACTGTCATGTCTGCTCTGGGGGTATATACTGTGCTGTATGACACATATACTGTATACATGACGGGATGTATGGGAGCTGGGGGTATATACTGTGCTGTATGACACCTATACTATATACATGACAGGATGTATGGGCGCTGTCATGTCTGCTCTGGGGGTATATACTGTGCTGTATGACACATATACTGTATACATGACAAAATGTATGGGAGCTGGGGGGTATATACTGTGCTGTATGACACATACTATATACATGACAGGATGTATAGGAGCTGGGGGGGTATATACTGTGCTGTATGACACATACTATATACATGACAGGATGTATGGGAGCTGTCATGTCTGCTCTGGGGGGTATATACTGTGCTGTATGACACATACTATATACATGACAGGATGTATGGGAGCTGTCATGTCTGCTCTGGGGGGTATATACTGTGCTGTATAATAGATATACTATATACGGTACATGACAGGATGTATGGGGGCTGTCATGTCTGCTCTGGGGGTATATACTGTGCTGTATGACACCTATACTGTATACATGACAGGATGTATGGGAGCTGGGGGTATATACTGTGCTGTATGACACATACTATATACATGACAGGATGTATGGGAGCTGTCATGTCTGCTCTGGGGGGTATATACTGTGCTGTATAATAGATATACTATGTACAGTACATGACAGGATGTATGGGGGCTGTCATGTCTGCTCTGGGGGTATATACTGTGCTGTATGACACATATACTGTATACATGACAGGATGTATGGGAGCTGGGGGGTATATACTGTGCTGTATGACGTATATACTATATACATGACAGAATGTATGGGAGCTGGGGGGTATATACTGTGCTGTATGACATATATACTATATACATGACAGAATGTATGGGGGCTGTCATGTCTGCTCTGGGGGTATATACTGTGCTGTATGACACATATACTATATACATGACAGGATGTATGGGAGCTGGGGGTTATATACTGTGCTGTATGACACATATACTATATACATGACAGAATGTATGGGGGCTGCCATGTCTGCTCTGGGAGTATATACTGTGCTGTATAATATATATACTATATACGTGACAGGATGTATGGGAGCTGGGGGGGGTATATACTGTGCTGTATGACACATATACTATATACATGACAGGATGTATGGGAGCTGGGGGGGTATATACTGTGCTGTATGACGTATATACTATATACATGACAGAATGTATGGGAGCTGGGGGGGTATATACTGTGCTGTATTACACCTATACTGTATACATGACAGGATGTATGGGGGCTAGGGGTATATACTGTGCTGTATGACACCTATACTATATACATGACAGGATGTATGGGCGCTGTCATGTCTGCTCTGGGGGTATATACTGTGCTGTATGACACACATACTATATACATGACAGGATGTATGGGCGCTGTCATGTCTGCTCTGGGGGTATATACTGTGCTGTATGACACACATACTATATACATGACAGGATGTATGGGCGCTGGGGGTATATACTGTGCTGTATGACACCTATACTATATACATGACAGGATGTATGGGCACTGTCATGTCTGCTCTGGGGGTATATACTGTGCTGTATGACACATATACTGTATACATGACGGGATGTATGGGAGCTGGGGGTATATACTGTGCTGTATGACACCTATACTATATACATGACAGGATGTATGGGCGCTGTCATGTCTGCTCTGGGGGTATATACTGTGCTGTATGACACATATACTGTATACATGACAAAATGTATGGGAGCTGGGGGGTATATACTGTGCTGTATGACACATACTATATACATGACAGGATGTATAGGAGCTGGGGGGGTATATACTGTGCTGTATGACACATACTATATACATGACAGGATGTATGGGAGCTGTCATGTCTGCTCTGGGGGGTATATACTGTGCTGTATAATAGATATACTATATACGGTACATGACAGGATGTATGGGGGCTGTCATGTCTGCTCTGGGGGTATATACTGTGCTGTATGACACCTATACTGTATACATGACAGGATGTATGGGAGCTGGGGGTATATACTGTGCTGTATGACACATACTATATACATGACAGGATGTATGGGAGCTGTCATGTCTGCTCTGGGGGGTATATACTGTGCTGTATAATAGATATACTATGTACAGTACATGACAGGATGTATGGGGGCTGTCATGTCTGCTCTGGGGGTATATACTGTGCTGTATGACACATATACTATATACATGACAGGATGTATGGGAGCTGGGGGTTATATACTGTGCTGTATGACACATATACTATATACATGACAGAATGTATGGGGGCTGCCATGTCTGCTCTGGGAGTATATACTGTGCTGTATAATATATATACTATATACATGACAGGATGTATGGGAGCTGGGGGGGGTATATACTGTGCTGTATGACACATATACTATATACATGACAGGATGTATGGGAGCTGGGGGGGTATATACTGTGCTGTATGACACCTATACTATATACATGACAGGATGTATGGGGGCTGGGGGGTATATACTGTGCTGTATGACACCTATACTATATACATGACAGGATGTATGGGAGCTGGGGGGTATATACTGTGCTGTATGACGCATATACTGTATACATGACAGGATGTATGGGAGCTGGGGAGTATATACTGTGCTGTATGACACCTATACTATATACATGACAGGATGTATGGGGGCTGTCATGTCTGCTCTGGGGGTATATACTGTGCTGTATGACACACATACTATATACATGACAGGATGTATGGGCGCTGTCATGTCTGCTCTGGGGGTATATACTGTGCTGTATGACACATATACTGTATACATGACGGGATGTATGGGAGCTGGGGGTATATACTGTGCTGTATGACACCTATACTATATACATGACAGGATGTATGGGCGCTGTCATGTCTGCTCTGGGGGTATATACTGTGCTGTATGACACATATACTGTATACATGACAAAATGTATGGGAGCTGGGGGGTATATACTGTGCTGTATGACACATACTATATACATGACAGGATGTATAGGAGCTGGGGGGGTATATACTGTGCTGTATGACACATACTATATACATGACAGGATGTATGGGAGCTGTCATGTCTGCTCTGGGGGGTATATACTGTGCTGTATAATAGATATACTATGTACAGTACATGACAGGATGTATGGGGGCTGTCATGTCTGCTCTGGGGGTATATACTGTGCTGTATGACACATATACTGTATACATGACAGGATGTATGGGAGCTGGGGGGTATATACTGTGCTGTATGACGTATATACTATATACATGACAGAATGTATGGGAGCTGGGGGGTATATACTGTGCTGTATGACATATATACTATATACATGACAGGATGTATGGGAGCTGGGGGGTATATACTGTGCTGTATGACGTATATACTATATACATGACAGAATGTATGGGAGCTGGGGGTATATACTGTGCTGTATGACGTATATACTATATACATGACAGAATGTATGGGAGCTGGGGGGGTATATACTGTGCTGTATAATATATATACTATATACATGACAGGATGTATGGGAGCTGGGGGGTATATACTGTGCTGTATGACACATATACTATATACATGACAGGATGTATGGGGGCTGGGGGGTATATACTGTGCTGTATGACACATATACTATATACATGACAGAATGTATGGGGGCTGTCATGTCTGCTCTGGGGGTATATACTGTGCTGTATGACACATATACTGTATACATGACGGGATGTATGGGAGCTGGGGGTATATACTGTGCTGTATGACATATATACTATATACATGACAGAATGTATGGGGGCTGCCATGTCTGCTCTGGGAGTATATACTGTGCTGTATAATATATATACTATATACATGACAGGATGTATGGGAGCTGGGGGGGTATATACTGTGCTGTATGACACATATACTATATACATGACAGGATGTATGGGAGCTGGGGGGGGTATATACTGTGCTGTATGACACCTATACTATATACATGACAGGATGTATGGGGGCTGGGGGGTATATACTGTGCTGTATGACACCTATACTGTATACATGACAGGATGTATGGGAGCTGGGGGGTATATACTGTGCTGTATGACGCATATACTGTATACATGACAGGATGTATGGGGGCTTTCATGTCTACTCTGGGGGTATATACTGTGCTGTATGACATATATACTATATACATGACAGGATGTATGGGGGCTGTCATGTCTGCTTTGGGGGGTATATACTGTGCTGTATAATATATATACTATATACATGACAGGATGTATGGGAGCTGGGGGTATATACTGTGCTGTATGACATATATACTATATACATGACAGGATGTATGGGGGCTGGGGGGTATATACTGTGCTGTATGACACCTATACTATATACATGACAGGATGTATGGGAGCTGGGGGGTATATACTGTGCTGTATGACGCATATACTGTATACATGACAGGATGTATGGGGGCTGTCATGTCTACTCTGGGGGTATATACTGTGCTGTATGACATATATACTATATACATGACAGGATGTATGGGGGCTGTCATGTCTGCTTTGGGGGGTATATACTGTGCTGTATAATATATATACTATATACATGACAGGATGTATGGGAGCTGGGGGTATATACTGTGCTGTATGACATATA
Source organism: Hyla sarda (assembly GCF_029499605.1). Classification (NCBI taxonomy): domain Eukaryota; kingdom Metazoa; phylum Chordata; class Amphibia; order Anura; family Hylidae; genus Hyla; species Hyla sarda. Next base: position 482,521,979 of record NC_079189.1, read on the forward strand.
TACTATATACATGACAGGATGTATGGGGGCTGTCATGTCTGCTTTGGGGGGTATATACTGTGCTGTATAATATATATACTATATACATGACAGGATGTATGGGAGCTGGGGGTATATACTGTGCTGTATGACACCTATACTGTATACATGACAGGATGTATGGGAGCTGGGGGTATATACTGTGCTGTATGACACCTATACTATATACATGACAGGATGTATGGGGGCTGTCATGTCTGCTTTGGGGGGTATATACTGTGCTGTATAATATATATACTATATACATGACAGGATGTATGGGAGCTGGGGGTATATACTGTGCTGTATGACACCTATACTGTATACATGACAGGATGTATGGGAGCTGGGGGTATATACTGTGCTGTATGACATATATACTATATACATGATAGGATGTATGGGGGCTGTCATGTCTGCTTTGGGGGGTATATACTGTGCTGTATAATATATATACTATATACATGACAGGATGTATGGGAGCTGGGGGTATATACTGTGCTGTATGACACCTATACTGTATACATGACAGGATGTATGGGAGCTGGGGGTATATACTGTGCTGTATGACACCTATACTGTATACATGACAGGATGTATGGGAGCTGGGGGTATATACTGTGCTGTATGACATATATACTATATACATGATAGGATGTATGGGGGCTGTCATGTCTGCTTTGGGGGGTATATACTGTGCTGTATAATATATATACTATATACATGACAGGATGTATGGGAGCTGGGGGTATATACTGTGCTGTATGACACCTATACTGTATACATGACAGGATGTATGGGAGCTGGGGGTATATACTGTGCTGTATGACACCTATACTGTATACATGACAGGATGTATGGGAGCTGGGGGTATATACTGTGCTGTATGACACCTATACTATATACCTGTCTTATTTATCATAGATTTCAGGTAATTTTCGGTAAATTATTCTTCTTGTTTCAAGTTACTTCAGGGAGCATTGTGGGGTTTTCTGTCTGTAACGGAAGGGCACCAACTATTTTTTCCATGTCTGTATAGGATACTGTTTATGGATATTTATTGCTAAATAAAGCATTGGTTTTATTTTACATTTATCAAAAGGTTTTGGATTTCTGTATAAATATTTGAAGGAGTTTTTCCACTGGTTTTGTATTGAATAGGATCTTGGATATGTATTTATTATGATTAAAGGGGTACTCTGGTACTTAACCCCTGTGCACAAGATTGGACATAAGTGTCTGATCGCGGGGGATCCTCCCGCGATCTCCTGCCCGTCACCCCGGATCCCCCCATGCACGGAGCGGCCAGCGTTCTGCGCATGGAGTGGTGGTTGACATTCTCCCTCCATGGGTGAGCCGGAGATCAAACACTTGTGTATCCAGCTCTCCCATAGAGATGCATGAAGGGGGCATGTCGGCCACTGTTGATGTCCGCCATTATTCTTTCAGATGCTGGGATCATCTGAAGCATTACGGGGCTATGTACGGATCATTGCACCACCTGCGGCAGGACCACAGGGGTCCGATGGGCCAAGGTGACGGCCAGAGGTGTCCTCTACTGCTGCTCTCAGGGGCATAGCACTGAACAGTATTAGCAATCTAATGATTGCTATAGATAGTCCCTTATGCGGACATAATGGCCCTTATTTGCTTAGTGTTGTGTAGGTTTCTTTGTGGGTTTTAATTCCCTACAATTTATTTTCCACGGTATTTACTAAGATTTCCCTACAGTTTCCACTTTCCCTACACTTTACTTTTTTTTACACCTGCTCTAACCTGTAGGGTTTTCCTCAGCTGAAATCCACCACGTTTTCTGTGGAAACTTATGAGTTAAAAATAAAAGTTAAAAAAAATGTGAAAAATCCCCTCCCCCAATAAAAATCCCCACTTTACTCAAAAAAGCGTAAAAAATAATAATTAGTAAACATATTTGGCGTAAACGGCATGAATGTAAAAAAAAAGTCCAAAATTGCTGCTTATTGATGACATCATATTCACAAAAATCAAAAATAGTCACATATGCACAAAACTGATACAAAAAAGAACTACAGGTCATGGCGCAAATGAACCCTCATACAGCCCCGTATACGGAAAAAAGAGAAAGTAATGGGTCAATTTTGAACATGAGCTTTTTTTTTTTTTTTTAACAAAATAAGTGAGATTTTTTAAAAACAGTCAAATAATAGAAAAGTATGTAACCATAGAGATCATTTTAATTATACTGACCAACAGAATAAAGAAAACATAATTTTTACCGTAAAGTGTACAGCATCAAAAACCCTCCAAAATTTGCTAAATTGTGGTTTTCATTTAAATTTCCTTACACAAATAATAATTTTTTGGGTTTGCCATACATCTTATGATAAAATGAAAGGTTTCATTACAAAGTACAATTGGTCTTACAAAAAACAAGCCCTCACAGGGGTGTGGAAATAAAAAAATAAAAACCTACTTGTCCAAGGGACTAAAGCGGAACACAATCTACTTGTCCCTCAAGAAAATACACTTGTCCTGGTAGATAAAATAATTTCAACAAAAATAGTACGATTCCCCCCACTAGACCACCAGGGATGGATAGAAGATCCTGTTACACACTGCTGTCAACTTTAACAGCGGTGATCTAATGGTTTAATAGCGGCCACGGTGATCGCAGTATGCCAGGATATTAGCGGAGGGAGAGCTGTAGATAGATCCTTTTACACCCGAGGTAAGCCCCCCAACTGACCCCTATAAATCCAATTCTTCCATATACAGGGATGGATGAGGGTAATCTTATGTGCCGTGATCTGTAGTTTTAATCGGAACCATTTATTATCTGAATTTTTATTAGGAAAGGGGCTTATTCACATATATACGCACTTCTTAAAATATTTGAATCACTATTTTTCAGTCTTCATAGGGACTTCATAGGAGTCTTTTGATTGGAAACCACTGGACAATGCTGTGTTACTGGGGGTGTTCTGCTTACTAGATAACTACAACTCCCAGCATGCCCTGATACAGCCTATGGTTGTGTGGGTGTTGCAGCATGTTGCACTGTATAGTATTACAGTTAAGGTTATTGTGTAACATGTTGGGAGTTGTAGTTTTGGTTCGTGTCAGCTGCAGAGCCATAAGCTGTGTCAAGGAATACTCGGAATTGCAGTTAGTAACTACAACACCCAGCATGCCCTGATGCAGCCTATGCAAACTACAACTCCCAGCATGCAATTTAGTGCGGGTGGCCAGCAGCCACTAAACTTTTTTTTTTTTTTATTAGATAGCACAATTGGCGGCAGCACTTGTCAGTCCACCCCTGTACAAAACATACATGCATATGTGGTGAGGAACTGTGTGGAAAGCCTTATGGGGTGTAGGTTAGTCGGGGTGTTGCTGTTCTAGATACTGAAAGGGCGCTGTTAACCCTTGTCACTAGTGACGCCAGGGTGAGGGTTAAAACTCTGTAGTGATGCTGGGCCTATTGCCACCCTTCCCAAGAGCGATAGGCGAGTGTGAAATAAATAGATTGTCCACAGCAGTGTTGAACTTAAAACTTGCGGAATCTTTACTGAAGATTTTCTGTATTTGCAATAATGGTAACAGTCCAGATAACAGAGTCTATTGAAACAGCACGGCAGTGATTGACAGATGCTTAGGACCGGAGAGTTCGCTTCAGCTTTAGAGGATTGTATTTGACTAGATCCGACGGATTTAGGGGTTTGATTAGGTCCGGAGATCTTGCTGAGCTAGCAGGGAATTGTATGAACTATCCGTCTCTAGCGCAGGCTTAGGCCTAGTAATTTGTCTTGTAAGCTGCGGAGGTCCTACCTCACCCAGAGTCAGCAACGCAAGAGAGCGATCAAGATGGCGCAGCTCCCTTATATGGGCAGGGGCTGACCGGTTTGGATTGGTCCAATCAGCTGTCACTCACCGTTACATTGCATTGTGGGTGATCACGTCATGAGAACCACCAAAGGTCCTTCAGCAAACCATAGAGTTCTGAACTAAGTCACATGACCCGCAGGTCCTGTGACGCAAACAAGGTAGGAATCTTTAATAGACATAGTTATTCACATAAATATTAACTAACTAAGAGGGGACGAGGGGCTAGCTAAGGTAGAGGACCCCCACTGTTCCTAGGGACTCTGTCTTTGGGGACCTCACCACAAGGTAACGTATGAAATATGGTACCGGGACACCACACATACACATATCATACATACACATATACATACACTGGCCACTGCCCCCTATATTATACATTACATACATACATCATACATAGACATCATACATACACCTGCTGCTGCCCCCCCACACCATACATTACATACACCATACACACATCATATATACACACCATACATATGCACCATACATATTCACACATCATACATACACCTGCCGCTGCCCACCCCACCCCACCCCACATCAATCATATATACACGACACATACACCATACATATGCACACATCATATATACACACACTCACACCATAAATATACATCATACATACACCTGCTGCTGCCCCCTATCATACATTACATACACACATCATATATACACATGACATATACACCATACATATGCACACATCATACATACACCCGCCGCTCCCCTCACATCATACATTCCATACACACATCATATATAAACATCCCACATACACTCACACCATACATACACCTGCCGCTGCCCACCCCACACCATACACACATCATATATACACGACCCATACACCATACATATGCACACATCATACATACACCCCCCCCCCCTAATCATACATTACATACATATACAACCACCCTTCCCACCGCCTGCATGCTCGGCCTCCTCACCTGAGACGGCCACGAGTGGACATCAGAATTATAGTCCCAGCACAACAGCGTCAGGGGTGGCGCTCAGCCGCTTGCAGTTAGGCCGCATTAACTGACTTTTCACCCCCAATAAAGACCGGCCGGCACCTCAGGGGCTAAGAGCAGACTTGTGCCTGTGCAGCACACGTCTGCAAATCTGCTCCCAGCGACAATCACGTAGACGGCTACTGAAATCAGCTGGGGGCCGCCGCTACCCCCTCCATACACCCTGAGCGCTGGTGTGAGGTCCAGACTTGCATCAGCTCCTGCGCCTCACACCGGCATTAAAGAAAAATAAGAGGGAAGTCGGTCTGTCCCTGCTTGCCCGATACAGGGCTAAATCTATGAACAATTCACCTGCCCGGCGCCCGGAACTACATGTCCCGGGTGTCGGGCGATAGGATTCCCACATCCCTGACGCATATATGTCTGTGGATGGAAACAGAAAATAGTTATGGATTTTTAAAAGGCGAGGAGCAAAAAACAAAAACGCAAAAATGTAATTGGCCTGGTCATTAAAGGGGTACTCTGGTGGAAAACTTTTTTTTAATTCAACTGGTGCTAAAAAGTTAAACAGATTTGTAAATTACTTCTATCAAAAAATTCTTAATCCTTCCAGTACTTATTAGCTGCTGAATACTACAGAGGAAATTCTTTTTTTTTTTTTTTTCCTTTCTGTCTGACCAGTGCTCTCTGCTGACACCTCTGTCCATTTTAGGAACTGTCCAGAGCAGAATATGTTTCCTATGGGGATTTTCTCCTGCTCTGGACAGTTCCTGACACGGACAGAGGTGTCAGCAGAGAGCACTGTGGACTGACAGAAAATAAATCCAAAAAGAAAATAATTTCCTCGATAGTATTCAGCAGCTAATAAGTACTAGAAGGATTAAGATTTTTTTAATAGAAGTAATTTAAAATCAGTTTAACTTTTTGGCACCAGTTGATTAAAAAGAAAAAAAAAAAGTTTTCCACCATAGTACCCCTTTAAGGCCAAAATTGGCTGTGTCCTTAGGGCATAAGGAAAAAAAATAGAAAAATGTATAGGTGGTAAAATAAGGCAATTTTAAACTTGCCTATTTTGTTTAAAAAAAAGTTTGGACAAGTTTTTCTAAAAGCAGTACAATAATAGAAAAGCATGAGACATGCTTCAACATAGCATTAAAAGGGCAGTTTTTTTGTGGGACAAAATGTATATTTTAATGGAAATATTTTGGGATCCACATAAATAAGGCTAGGTTCACACTGCAGAATCTCCGGGCTGAAAGTTTCCACCCGGAGATTCTGAGTGCGGCCAGCGACGACTGAATCATTTGGTGCTAGGACCATGCGGACACTGCAGTCTCCAATAGACTGCAATGTGTTCCGCGAGTATTTCTGCCTGAAGAATGAGCAACGCCATTCTTCAGGCGAAAATTTCCAAGCGGATTTTCCGTTCACAAATTCCGCAGTGTGAATTTATGAACAGAAACCCATTCACTACACTATACATTTTAGCAAGCAGAATTTCCCCTTGCAATTTCAAAGCGGAATTGCAGGCGGAAATTCTGTAGTGTGAACCCCTAACCTAATAGTTATAAGGATTAGGCTAAGTTTCCACTTGTTTTTATTGCGTTTTTACAAAAACCAAAAAAAAACGGCAAAACAGCCCCCCGTCGTGTTTTTTAATTGAATTCTTTTTCCACTTTGAGTTTTTCAGTTTGGCGTTTCTTTTAATCCTTTTTGTTTTTTTTTTTTACTCTTTTTTTGGCGTTTTTCAGCTCCTTGGCGGTTTTGCAAAGTTGCATGTTGAGCCTATGGCGTTTTTTTTCCCTGAAATTGTGGTGTTTTTCTACCATAGAAATCTATGGGAGTAAAAAAAACGCCAAGAAAAACAACATGTGGGTTTTAACTTTGGTGTTTTTTGCAGGCGGTTTTTCTTTTTTGGACTTTAGCGATCCAAAAAAGTGATGGAGATACCTTTTTTTAATAAAATTTCGTAGGGTACCATTAAAAAAGATACAGTAGTGATGGAAAAAATTGTATTTAATGAAATTTATCTTTTTTATAACAAAATTTCCATTAATTTTTAAACAGGGATCAATTTATGTGGGCAGGCAGGGCACTAAAAATGTAGCCGACAATAATAAAAATTTAGTGTGTGTGTTTTGCAGTTTATTTTTTAGGTAGTACTAAGTCATGGTTGGAAGAAGACTTCATGGCGGTCTGTGCAAGACAGAGAAGAAAAGGAAAGAGGACTCCAAGAAGATGCCTCCTGCGAGTATTTGCACTGTAATCACTTATATGGTCTGCAAAGCCTGTTTATAGTCGGAGTCCCCACTTATTGTATGGGGTGATATTAGTCTATGTTCAGTGGTTTTAAAGGAAATATGCAGCCATGACAACTTATCCCCTATGCCCAGGATAGGGGATAAGTGTCTGATCACGGGGGGTCCGACCGCTGGGACCCCCCCGCCATCACCTGTACGGGGCTCCAGCTCTGCCGCAGCATGACGTTGCAGCAGACATGCCCCCTCCATGTAGTTCTATGGGAGAGGGGGGGGAGGCAGCATTGGTGTCTCCCCGCCCCCCCCATAGAGCTGTATGCAGAGCGGGCATGGATGGGGCAACCGCCGACCTCACTGCAGTCAATGCTATGCGCATTAGCCGCTCTCACATCGCGGCAATGCCAGGGTTAGTTTGGGAGACCAAACATTGATCAAACACCTATCCTGTGGATAGGGGATACATTGTTATGGTATTCTCCAGGATAAAAAGTTTTAAATACTGTATGATCTCTCTGAATTGATACACTGTTAATAAATATAGTAAATTATATTACATTATAAGGAAGGTGTCTGTCCTTGTTTTAGGATGCCTGTGCTTTAGGCCAAAAAAAAAAACATCTGAGTTTTCTTATAAAGTACCCAAAAGGCTACACTGTGCGCCTTTCTTAAATTTACGCCAGCTCAGTGCTGGTGTAGATTTAAAGGGGTTCTCCGGTGCTAAGACATCTTATCCCCTATCCATAGGATAGGGGATAAGATGCCTGATCGCGGGGATCCCGCCGGGGCTGATTCTAATGGGGTGCGGCGTGGAAGATCACGGGGGTCCCCAGCGGCGGGACCCCCACGATCAGGCATCTTATCCCCTATCCTTTGGATAGGGTATAAGATGTCTTAGCGCCGGAGTACCCCTTTAACCTATTTAGGATGAAGGGTATACCTGTACGCCCTTGTCCCGCTCTACTTCTTTGACACTCACTCAGGAGTTTACCCCTTAAACACCACTAGATGCCGCATGTTAAACACATACCAGCTGCTCAGCTGAAAGGACGGTGGGAGGGACCTTACCTGCCTCCACGCAGATCGATGATCTGATGCTCCAGCCAGCCATGGCAGGCTGGAGCAGCAGAGCACTGGTAACACTGATCAATGCTATGCTATGGCATAGCATTGAACAGTGTATGCAATCTCAAGATTGCATGTAATAGTCCCTATGGGGACTATAAAATTGTGTAAAAAAAGGTTAAAAAAAAAAAAGTTAAGATTTAAAGGGGTACTCCAGTGAAAAACATTTTTTTTTTAATCAACAGGTGCCAGAACATTAAACAGATTTGTAAATTACTTCTATTTAAAAATCTTAATCCTTCCAGTATTGCTGCTGTTAACTACAGAGGAAGTATTTTTATTTATTTTTTTCTTTTCTGCCCGACCACAGTGCTCTCTGCTGACACCTCTGTTTCAGGAACTGTCAGGATAGGATAGGTTTGGTATAGGATTTGCTCCTGCTCTTGAGAGTTTCTGAGACAGAGCACTGTGGTCAGACAGAAAAGAAATTTAGAAAGAAAAGAACTTCCTGTGGAGCATACAGCAGCTAATAAGTACTGGAAGGATTAAGATTTTTATGTAGATGTAATTTACAAATCTGTTTAACGTTCTGGCACCAGTTGATTTAAAAAAAAAAATTTGTGTATTTTTGGTCACTTTGTATACCCTAAAAAAAAATATATAAAAAGTGATCAAAAAGTCCCATTAAAACAAAAATGGGAATGATTAAACTATAGATCACAGCACAAAAAATTCCTCACACATCCCTGTATACGGAAAAATAAAAAAAAAGTTATAGGGGCTGGAAGAGGACATTTTTTAAACATGCTAATTTTCATACAAAAAGTTATAATTTGTTAAAAGTTAAAAAATCAAACCTATATAAAAGTTGGGTATAATTTTAATAGTATGGACCTAGAGAAAAAAATATAAGGTGTCATTTTTAGTGAAATGAGTGACGTCATTACAAAGTAAGATTGGTGAGGCAAAAAACAAGCCCTCATATGGGTCTGTAGGTGGAAAATTAAAAGCGCTACGATTATTAGAAGTGGAGGAGGAAAAGTGAAAATTCAAAAATGAAAAATGTCCCAGTCCTCAAGGGGTTAAGTTAAAACTAGTATATCTGGCAGTCCCCATCCCTTTTTTTTCCCTCCTGAGTACAGTATTTCTACCAAAATACTGTGGATAGGGAGTAAGTAGCTAATCACGAGGGGTTTGACCGCTGGGACCCTCCATGATCTCCGCAAGAGGATATCCCCGCACTCAGTGAGGAGCGTATGCTGTAGACGGCACGTGCTCCATTCATTTCTATGTGAGTGTTGAAAAGTCAGTCTCTTCGGTGCTCCCTTCCGGAGATCTTGGGTTGTCCCAGAGGTCAGACCTCCCGCGCTCAGGTAATCGTCCCCAATCCTATGTGTAAATTGTTTTCACGGGCCAACCCTTTTATTAAACACACTATTATTCATGCTGAAATGCATTATGTGCACTTTATTTTTTAAATTACGATTTTTTCTTCTTGTCCTGATATGGGACCTGCACTGTGCAATCTTCTAATTGCTTATATAATATTGGACCAAACTGTAGTCTCCTCCTACTGTGGTTGCTATTGACCATGGTGTATAGGGGTTAAAGGGGTACTCCACTGCTCAGCGTTTGGAACAAACTGTTCCGAACACTGCCCCCTCAATGTAAGTCTATGGTAGGGGGCATAACAGTCGTCACACCCCCTCCCATAGACTTGCATTGAGGGGGTGGGGCTATGACATTACAAGCTCCCGGCATCGGCTCCAGCGTTTGGAACACTTTGTTTTAAATGCTGAGCAGCGGATTACCCCTTTAAATATCCTCAAAGCACAGCCTCAAACTGCTTTTTTTTTGAGCAGCTGAACTCAAGACATTTGCAAGTGCAACTTCACCTCTGGCTAATAAAAGTCTAAAAAATGTTTTACTGTCTTTTTCTGGCCAAATTTGCTGTTTGCAATTGGGACTATTTTACAACACAAGCGGGAAAATATTTTTACGGTCCTAAACCATTTTAGGTGAATAATATTCGGGGGGGGGGGGGGGGGGGGGGCAGGGGATATATGGGAATGAGACCTGTTCCTTTCATTGAGGAAGGGCTTAATCTGTATATAAGGTATGAAATTTAGCATTGGAACAGAAGGTAAATTTAACCCCTTTGAGAACACAGACAATTTTATTTGCATCCTTTTTCCCTCCTCACTTTTTAAGAGCCATAACTCTTATATTTCTATCCACATTCCCATATGAGGGATTGTTTTTTTGCCCGACCAATTGTACTTTGTAATGGCACTTTTCTTTTTACCAAAAAATATACGGCACAATAAAAAAATATTTGTGGAAGATTGAAAACCGCAATTTAACAAATGTGAATAGAGCGTTTTGTTTTTATGCAGTACACTGACATGTTCTCTTTATTCTGTGTCAATATGATAAAAATGATACCCATGTTTACAGGCCTCTTTTACATGCTTCTTGGTACTGATCATGGCACCTAAAGATTGCTGATATCCGTCATTATGCATGAGGTCCCTGATAACAGGCCGCTTGTTCTGATCGTGTCAGGAGAAGCGGTGATCATGGAACCCTGTGACATACATATATGCTGCGTGTCCTCTAGGAGATAAAGGGGTACCCCGCTGCTCAGCGTTTGGAGCAAACTGTTCCGAACGCTGGAGCTCGTGATGTCTTAGCCCCGCCCCCTCAATGCTATTCTATGGGAGGGGGAGTGATGGCTGACACACTCCCTCCCATAGACTTGCACTGAGGGGGCGTGACACCATGAGGGGCGGGACTATGTTGTCACAAGCTCCCAGTTTTTTTCCAATCGCTGATCAGCGGAGTACCCCTTTAAAGACCGTTCCCGGAATCTTTGTTGTAAACAATTTTATTTAGTAACCAAAAGAACGTGTCCATACATTCAAATGTGCAAGTATAAAAAAGGTAAAAATCTAAGTGCTAGTAACTCCTTTTGTTCAGTGTCTGTTCCGTAATGTCTTTTAATGCAGACGTCCACAAGGAACAATCATTAGTAAGGCGACAATCAAAGAACTTTAATACATCAGTCATCATGGGTAAGACGTGCGAATTAGAGGATCCAGAGAGTGTTTTCGAGTTGTATTTTTTCTTTCTGGAAATCCCATCATGCCTCCGTGTTCCAATTGCAGCTTTTCCATGCCATATGGAATGGAAGTTTACACGTTTTCTATGAACATTTGCATTGTGCGCCAATGCGGCAAGCTTAATGCGAGCTTCTAATGCATTCAATTTTAAATAAACCCTTTTGCGCCTGTACTTTGATAGAAAATGGTGATATACGTCTATTTCTCCAGTGTGTAGAAACCGAGAGAGATGATGAAGGTCTTTGAGGACTTTGGGATTCATTACTACATCATATAATGCATGATATGGCTCAGAGTTCTCTTTAACCCAGGGTCGACAATGGCGTTCAAATTCTGTTAATGGTCTATGTGCACATGCATGGTAAAGTTCACCATGATCCCATTTATGCCGATCAGTCACATGCATAAGCACAGATTGCCACAGTTCACAAAGCACCTTGGCATCTCCATTGCTGGCACCCAAGCACCACCACAAGTGTTTCTTTATGCTAGGAATCCATTCTGCAATTACAGAACAGTTTTCCTTCCTGCATGCAGCTAGAAGCCGTTTCTCTATGCCTTTTGTGTATAGCCAAGCATCATACTCATGTTGGATCCTGTACTGCTGCTCACAAGTCTTTTTCAGTTTTGGATGATAGTCTGTAGAAACAGATGCGACTTCAAACCGGTCCCGTAAAATCCTGTTTAAGCACCGGACAAACGCTTTTCTTTTCAAAGCTACAAAGGAGTTAGCTTTGGTTCCCTGAATAGTTTCAAAGTCAACAATTCTCTTAGTTGCTGTATCAAGAAAAGTGTATATACCATACCTGTAACCATTCTCATAAGTATTGCATTGTCCACTACCTGCAAGACATAATCGAGTACCTAAAGAAGCCTTGTTGAGTCTCAGCCGTTCCTGCTGCCAGTGTAGGTTCACTGTAGGAAAGAGATATTTGTGTTGATATAGGTCATATAGATGGTGTGATATAAACTGCAGCCCCAATAAATGGCACAACTCTTGTACTTTGTGAAAATCTGATCCACTAAACAAAAGAGCAGCTGAACTCAAGACGTTTCCAAGTGCAACTTCCCCTCTGGTAGGCTGACTGTGCCATATATGAAAGGTGTGGCCTTTAAGACACTGACCAGTCACGGACAAGTAAGAACCCAAAACATGTTTTTGCGTATGGGTAACAAGGGCATTACAGTCTTCAATTTTACATCTAACCTTTCTGAACAGAACATCAAGGCATGACTCAAACACAATAAATTTGCGTTCTTTTACACAATTCTTGTCGGCAGTTTCTTGGCCTATACAACTGTCCCTGTCTGAGTACCCAGATGAATCAGACATGTGCTCTCGGTTTGGTACGGAACAATTCATTACCACTGGTTCTTTTGGCCGTGTGGACTGCTGTCTTTCTAATCCATTTAGCATAGAATTATCTGAAGTATTTACAGAAGCGTTAGCATTCACAACTCTATTGGAAGTTTTGGCAGTAGACCGACCAGTGTGGTACACATGGTCATGTTCTATTTTCCAAGACTGCCCACCAACATTGAACTCAAATTCTGGCCATTGCACACCTTTGTCCTGTGTATATGTATAGGGATCCGTCTGCGTGATGGCATCCACCATGAAAGGAATATGTTGTGGAGGGGTAGCGTCATGAATAGCAGTCAAGGCCAGCGGTGCCCTGAATAGGGTGGGTACTGCATCCTGTCTCAGAGCTCTTCTCTTACTGTGTGCTGGAACATAGCATTCTGAATCAAAATGGTCAGAACAGATTCGAGAAGAACTGTTATTCTTTTTGTAAAAAATGTTCTCAGCCAAAGCATCAATGTCCCCAAAATATTGATGGTTATTTCTTTCAATGCTTCTGAGCCACAGCTTTATTCTGGAGAGACTAGATGGAAATGCGTGCATTATGACTCCTTCCTCATTGCAATTCTTCTTTGTAGTCTTATGAATACAACCACTGACGATACAAGAGGGCATGACTTAATCTGAAAGAGGGAAAAAGAAAAAGTTATGAATGATCAGCAGACCTTGCATATTTGCCACTGCATAATGTATGCCCGATATCATTAGCCCGATCAGGTTATTGTTGGGCTATGCCAAATAGAGAGAAGGGCTACATCACCTAACTTTTACACACGTTGATTTTAGATGTTCCCTGAAGAGATTATGACTAACTGTACTTGTCACTGTTCACAGAATTGAAAGAAACAGATTTACATAGTACACAAAGGAGAATTCTCATAGCAAAAAACGTATCATAGGGGATACATTTTAGATGGGGGGTGGGGACACAGGCCCCAGCCGAAGATAGCCGAATGGCTCCCCCATAGAGCTATATGAAGGCGGGGTTCGGGACTCGCTGCTCCCAGGGAGAGATTGCGGAGGGTGTTGCATATTTTCCTACCGATTGAAGTCAATGGGTAGCAAAATCAGCTAGCTTGAATGTGTGCAAAAACAATCCAGCTCACCTCCACTAAGCCAGTGCACAACTAGTGTATCTACCTGTATGCTTTTAAGTCTTCTTCAATAAAGCCTGAGCCATTTTCCAAGCGCTGGATTACTTTTGACTTCTTGTAGCAAAATCAGCTGCAGAAAATATGTGGCAAAATACAGCACCCTGCCGTAACAGCATGTGTCTGAAGAGACACTGTAGAGTAGGACCCTTAGTCATGTTAACCCTTTACAGTCTGCCTCACTAGCCTGTGCTGGCTAATAACTGGGCTAGATTACGTTTCACCTGCCTTATAAACAAATATAAAATGATATGTGATCATTCAGCTGTTTGGGGCCGAGGAAAAACTTGGTCCATACACATTAGATAGAAGATAATACTGAACAGCTGAATGAATCATCATCCAATTCACATTTTAGTTCATATTAGCCAATACAGTTGTTCCAACTAAACTGTTAAAGGGGTACTCCACTGGCCAGCATTCGGGGGTCGGCCACAGCCCCTCAATTCAAGTCTATGGGAGGGGCCGTGGTGGTCGTTATGCCCCTCCCATAGACTTGCATTGAGTGGGCGTGGCATGACATCACGAGGGGACGTGGCCGACCCCCGCAGCACGCACACAGGGTTCGGAAATAAATGTTCTGAACACTGGCCAGAGGAGTAGCCCTTTAAAAAGGAAATCTGTCACCAGTGTCACCTGCACTAACCTGTCCAGGTAGTGCAGGTGACACTGATGACAACGTTACTCACCTTGTCCCAGTCGGTGGCTCTCCTGTAATTTTCTCCAGTATCTTCACTCCGGCCACCGGCTTGGGGCACGGGCGGAACTTAGTGATGTTACCGCTGCTGCCCGGGACCCTCTCTGCTGGGTCCTGGGAACAACAGCAGTTACGTCATTAAGCTCCGCCCGTGCCTCAAGCCGCTGCCTGGAGCGAAAATAAGACCGGAGAAAATTACAGGAGATCCCCGCCACAGACCGGGACAAGGTGAGTACCGTTGTCAGCAGGGATTTGTAAATGACTTCTATTAAAAAATCTTTACCCTTCCTGTACTTTTTAGCAGCTGTATGCTACAGGAGGAAATGCTTTTCTTTTTGAATTTCTTTTTTGTCTTGTCCAAAGTGCTCTCTGCTGACACCTGATGCCCGTATCAGGAACTGTCCAGAGCAGGAGAAAATCCCCATAGCAAACCTATGCTGCTCTGGACAGTTCCTGACACGGACAGAGGAGTCAGCAGAGAGCACTGTGGACAAGACAAAAAAGAAATAAAAAAAAAAGCATTTCCTCCTGTAGCATACAGTTGCTAAAAAGTACTGAAAGGGTAAAGATTTTTAAATAAAAAAGTCATTTACAAATCTTTAACTTTCTGGCACCAGTTGATTAAAAAAAATAAAAAAATATATATACATGTGTGTTTTCCACCGGAGTACCCCTTTAATGAGGGTGAAATTAAAGATTAAAAGCTGCTGACTGAAAGCAGGGGGGGGTGGCATACAGTTCAGAGCAGTGTTTCCCAACCAGGGTGCCTCCAGTTGTTGCAAAACTACAACTCCCAGCATGCTTGGGAAGCCTTTGACTGTCCGGGAAAATAGGGTTTCAGAGTTAGGTTTAGATATAATGTTGGGGTTTCCTGCGTATTACCTGTATTTGGATTTTCAGGGTCAGATTTCCAAAAAAAAATAAAAAATTTGGTGGTCTCCAAACTGTAGCCCTCCAGATGTTGCAAAACTACAATTCCCAGCATGCCCAGACAGTCAGGGATGCTGGGCGTGTAGTTATGCAACATCTGGAGGGCTACAGTTTGGAGACCACTACTTCTTAGCGGTCTCCAAACTATTCTTCCCCAGTTGTTGCATAACTACAACTCCTAGCATGCCCAGACTGTCCAAGAATGCTGGGAGTTGTAGTTCTGCAACATCTGAAGGGCCAGCTATTGCATAACTACACTCCCAGCATCCCTGACTGTCTGGGAATGCTGGGAATTGTAGTTTTGCAACAGTAGGCCCACTGGTTGGGAAACACTGAGCTAGAGTCTGTTTCCTAACTCAGTGATTCCAACCCGTGTGCCTCAAGCTGTTGCAAAACTACAACTCCCAGAATGTACGGTCTGTCAGTGCATTCTGGGAGTTGTCACTTTGCCACAGCTGAAGGTTTGGGGGTGCCCCACCTCCCATATAAATGTACAGGGTACATTCACACGGGCAGGTTTACAGTGGGTTTCCTTCTACAAATTTGAGCTGTGGCAAATTTTCCACCGCAGCTCAAACTCCCAGCGGAAAACTTACTGTGAACCCCTGCCTGTGTGAATGTACCCTAAAAACACTAACAAAAATAAAAAAGTAAAACACTACACATACACCCCCTTACAAGTTCCCCCCCCCAATAAAAAACGTCTCATATGGAAGTGTTTCCTAAATGGAACCTCCAGCTGTTCCAAAACCACAACTCCCAGTATTGCCGGACAGCCATAGACTGTCCTGGCAGGCTGGGAGTCTTGCAACAGCTGGAAGCACCCTGTTTGGGAAACACTGCTGTAGGGTTTTGGTGGAGACAAGCCCCATCCTTGTAACCGGGTCCGCCCCTATTGCAAATTCCTTATTTAGGCCTTAAATGCGCAATGCACTCTCTCACTTAGGAGCCCTGTCATATTTCAATGCAAAAGTTTAGAGCCACATGTGAGGTATTTCCGTACTCGGGATAAATTGCGTTACAAATTTTGGGGGGGATTTTTCTCCTTTTACCCCTTATAAAAAGGAAAAGTTGGGGGCTACACCAGCATGTTGCCCCATACTTTTCATTTTCACAAGAGGTAAAAGGAGAAAAAGACCTCCAAAATTTCGAACGCAATTTATACGGAAATACCCCATATGTGTACGTAAAATGCTCTGCGGACGAACTACGTGGCTCAGGAGTGAGAGAGCACCATATACATTTGAGGCCTATCGGGGTGGCTGATCGTTACAGCGGTTCTGACATGAACGCAAAAAAAAATTTTTTAAAAAAACGTGACCCTATTTTGGAAACTGCACCCCTCACGGAACGTAACAAGGGGTATAGGGAGCCTTAACAACCCACAGGTCTTTGACAAATTTTCATTAAAGTTGGACATGAAAATTAAAATAAAAAATTTTCCCCTGAAATGCTGCTGTTACCCAAAATTTTTCATTTTCACAAGGGGTAATAGGAAAAAAGCCCCCCAAAATGTGTAAACCCATTTCTTCTGAGTATATAAATATCCCATATGTGGATGTAAAGTGCTCTGCTGGCGAACTACAATGCTCAGAAGAGAAGGAGCGCCATTGGACTTTTTGAGAGAGAATTAGGCTGGAATTGAAGGCTGTGTGTGTTTACAAAGCCCCCATGGTGCCAGAACAGTGGCCCCCCTCCACATGTGACCCCATTTTGGAAACTACACCCCTCACGGAATGTAACAAGGGGTGCAGTGAGCATTTACGCCCCACAAGTGTCTGACAGATTTTTTGAACAGTCCGTAAAAATGAAAAATGTAATTTTTCATTTGTACAGCCCACTGTCCAAAGATGTGCCAGTGGGGTGTAAATACTCACTGCACCCCTTATTAAATTCTGTGAGGGTTGTAGTTTCCAAAATAGTATGCCATGTGGGTTTTTTATTTTATTTATTTCTTTACTGTTCTGGCATCATGGGGACTTCCTAAATGCGACATGCCCCCAAAAACCATTTCAGCAAAATTCGCTCTCCAAAAACCCAATGTCGCTCCTTCCCTTCTGAGCCCTCTACTGCGCCCGCCGAACACTTGACATACACATGAGGTATTTCCTTACTCGAGAGAAATTGGGTTACAA
This sequence comes from Hyla sarda, assembly GCF_029499605.1. Classification (NCBI taxonomy): domain Eukaryota; kingdom Metazoa; phylum Chordata; class Amphibia; order Anura; family Hylidae; genus Hyla; species Hyla sarda. The sequence continues at coordinate 482,539,561 of NC_079189.1, forward strand.
ATTTTGGGGGGCATTTTCTCCTATTACTCCCTGTGAAAATGAAAAGTTTGGGGTAACACCAGCATTGAAAGTTCGTCAATACTTAGACAATGCACGGTCCCGGGGAACAGGATGACACCACCCCAACGCAGCGTTTCGGACAAGCCTTTGCCCTCGACAAAGGCTTGTCCGAAACGCTGCGTTGGGGTGGTGTCATCCTGTTACCCGGGACCGTGCATTGTCTAAGTATGTACTAATCACTATAGGGCTGTTTTTCTTCTTTGTAGCTCTTCATTGTATATATATATTTATCATATGTTACTACTTTTAATGAACGGGGTACAGTGCGACACCTTGGTGTTTTTTGTTTTCTATCCCCCATTGAGTGTGTTATGCCTCCAATGTGTTTTTATATATGTGATTTAATAAACTTTGGATTTTGTATATTTCCATAAAGTGACTCCATCTTTTTTTGTTGTGCTAATATGTATGGGAGTTCATACTAGCTGTAGTGATTTGGGTTTACTTTTGCACCTTGAGTGCGTTACTATTAGCAATTGCATTACATAATATAGTTCTTTAGTCAATATATTTTGACGCTTTATAGTAACCCTATCCTTTTTGTGTTTTTTGTATTCATGCTCACTAACATAAAGTAGAATATGTCACGAAAAAAACTCTCGGAATCAGAATGAAAGGTAAAAGCATCCCAGAGTTATTAATGCTTAAAGTGACAGTGATCAGATGTGCAAAAAATGCTCCCGTCCCTAGGGTTATAATGGGCTCCGTGACCCCAAGGGGTTAAAATATATATATATATATATATATATATATATATATATTTTTAAGTTTTCATTCTGTTATGAATAAAGTTTCACTTGTTTGATAGGCTACGGTTTTGGGTACAGGGAAAAAAATAAATAAAACTGATAAAACCGTACAGGATGCAAAACGGACACAACCTGATGCATCGTTTGGCATACGGTTTTCAATGGAGAGTCAATGCATACGGTTTTCAAATTGAAATCGTAGACGGGAACTGTATTGCAAAAACGTAGTGTGAACCCAGCCTTACCACGATTTTACTATACAGTTTCATAAAAAAAAAAAAATATATATATATATATATATATATATATATATATATATATATATAAATATATATATATATAAAACTTATGCAACCGTACAGCAAACCGCAGCCATAGACTTCCCATTCAAAACCGTATGCACCATATTGTATACGGTTGTCTACGTTCTTCAACTTTTTTTTTTTCTGGACAGAAAACCATGGACTGCCACGGTTTTTGGTCCGGGCAAAAAAACGTATTATACTTTTTTTTTTTTTTTTTACATTGGCGTCAATGGGAACCATACAGAACCGTATGTGCATACGGTTCCATCCAGTTTTCACCATACGGTTTTTGACTTTGCAGTTTTTTTTTTCTTGGAATTTCAATCAAACAAGTGAAACTTTATTAATTAATAATCAATTCAAACCGTATACAGATAAAACTTTGTACACACATTTGGATACAGTTTAGTCAGGTTTTGAGGAATCCGTTTTTCTTATCAAAAAACCTGATACAGGAACTGTATTGTAAAAATGTGGTGTGATCCCACCCTTATGCGTTTTTTCCTATAAAACGTATACATTAAACAGACAGCTATAGCGTGAACGCAGCCAATGAGTGAAGACATACATTGTAACTATTAAGCAATCTGCAGTAATGGATCTGCCCGGATAACTGCAGGACAGTGTGAGCAGCGGATTAGACAGTGGTGAGTGGCCGGTACATGTGACTGCTCCCTACATCACACAACTCTGTACTCACAGTGCGGTAGTTGTCGGCGGTAATGTGTGCACACGGCGGGCCGTCCGCCAAGCACGAGGATCACTGGCCGAGCCCTTTATCCGTCACCTTCCGGCGCTCACTGCAGGCGGACAGGAAGTACAAGCAGAGAAGATGGGGCAGGCTGCACGAGCTGTGCTCTGTACGGAGGGGGCGTGGCCGAGGATCACGTGATTATGTGTTCTTCCAGTCAAGTGAAGTAGGGGGGAAGCTATAAGGAGGAGTATTCAGCATTTTCTGTTCCATGTGGAATAAGCATTAGGGAATTGCAGCTTCTCTATGGACGATCACATGAACCTACGTTATAAAATATACCCTGCAGATTGTATGGCACCTCACTGGCAGACCCAGCACTAGCCCATACCGCCACTAGGGTTGCCACCATCCAACCAATTCCCCAACTCCCAGAATGTTGCACCATATCATATACAGAGGTCACTCAAGTTACAATATTAATTGGTTCCGGGACGACCATTGTATGTTGAAACCATTGTATGTTGAGAACAGAACTCTATGGAAACCTGGTAATTGCTTCTAAAGCCCTAAAATGTCATCCAAAAATAGGAAAAAAAGTGAGAATTAAAGAAAAATAAGTAGATAACTAATATAGATAAAGCAAATCCTTACATATAAAAGTAAGAAAGAGCTGCTGGGAGCTGTAAATCACTGTCTATGTCAGTGTTTCCCAAGCAGGAAGCCTCCAGTTGTTGCAAAACTACAACTCCCAGGATGCCCGGACAGCCAAAGGCTGTCCGGGCATGCTGGGAGTTGTAGTTTTGCAACAGCTGGGGGCACCCTGCTTGGGAAGCACTGGTCTATGTAGAGGACCGGAGCTTCTTCGGGGTCCTGTACAGAACACGCAATGTCCTAAAAAAGTAACATGGAGTCACCCTTACCTGGTGTCCAAAGGAGCAGGTAACCCTGGTACAGGTAAAGAGTACAGAACATGTAATACCTCCCTGTACTGTAGGGGCGCTACCAGACACCAGTCAGTGCATGCACTTCAGGGTGTTTTACCAGTAAACCATTCTAATTGGTGAGTTCTTCTGGCCATTGACAAGTTTCACAGATCTGGACTGTCTGTAGCATTGTATGTTGAGTCTGGTTTCAACTTACAATGGTCCAGAAAAGACCATTGTATGTTGAAACTATTGTATGTTGAGGCCATTGTAAGTTGAGGGATCACTGTACCAGTGTTTCCCAACCAGAGCGCCTCCAGCTGTTGCAAAACTACAACTACTGGGAGTTGTAGTTTTGCAACAGCTGGAGGCACCTCTGGTTGGGAAACACTGACCTATACTATATACTATATATAGTTCAACATGCTGGGAGTTGTAGTTGTCGTTCGGGGCAGCTGATGAGCTGTATCAGGGCATGCTGGGAGTTGTAGTTAGTAACTAACTGCAACTCTTAAACTTAATTAAAAAAAAATAAAAAAAAGCGATCAAAAAGTCACATCAAAACAAAGGTGGTACTGTTAAAGGAGTATTCCAGCTCAAAATAACTTATCTTTTATCCAAAGGATAGGAGATAAGTTATAGATCGCAGGGGATCCGAGTGATGGGGCCGCGGCAGTCTGCAGGAAGTGAAGGGCAGACACGCCCCCTCTATGTATCTCTATGGGGTACATGGAGTGGCGTGTCGGCCGCCGCGTCATGCGGGGACGGAATGCCCCCTTTCCAGCATAATGCCGTGCCCTTGTCCAGGAGATCCCGGGGGGCACCAGTGCTCGGACCCCCCGCGATCTATAACTTATCCCCTTTCCTTCGGATAGGGGATAAGTTATATTGCACTATAGATCTCCTTTAAAAACTAAAGACCGAAGCGCAAAAAATGAGCCCTCATACAGGCCCGTATAAGGAGAAATAAAAAAGTTATAGGGGTCAGAATAGGACAAAATTTCCCCTGCATATGTGTATCCTGTGATGTCACGCATAAATAATTAATTATGCAAATGAGCATGGCTGGTATTTTTGGGCAAGAAAGGCGGCAACCCTAACGTCACTAGGGAGCAGTAGTCCACATGGGCATAAGACTCCAGGTGGTGGTGCCAGGGAGGGTTCCTCAATATCTGTACTTGTTCTGCCTGATACATGAGGTCTTGGTTGGGGACTCCTTTCTATTATCCACAGCCTCAGGTCCGGATTATAAAGTTGGCCGACCTTTCATCCAATTATTGTACACTTTAGTGGGTCTCAAAAGTTACTGCTACAGGTGACCCAAGCTTCTGGAGAATACATCAATTGACCATGTTATTCTCGGGCTTTTAAACAGATATTCTGCCAATTGGTCCGTCAGGGGATGTGTTTTAAAGCGTATGTCCGGTGATGGCAGCAGCAGGATATTTGTTTAAAATTCCCAGCAACTTCAGAGCCAAGACCAAGACCATGTTCACACATCCAGAATGTCCACAAAGAAAATCTCAGTGCAGACATTCTGGGAGTGCGGGCGCCGGCGCTAGGACCACACTGGAATGCGCCGTCTCATAGACTACTATGCATTCTGTGCTGTGTCCGCAGAAAAAATTAACATGTCCATTCTTTATGCAGGCACGAAAAATGGAATTTCTGTGCCAGAAACATCTTTCGGACATGTGCACAGTGCAGAAGAACCTCTTTGAAATCAACGGGACTCTGCTGCTCTGGAATCTCCGGCAGGAGATGTATAAGCCAGAAGTCCCATGCAAGTCTATAGGACGTCTGGCACAAACATCTCTGGATCACTTTAGTCTCAGGCTCTGAAGATGCAGAGAATTGTAAACAGATATGCTGCCTGTATTGGATGGATGCTTTAATGGAAACGTGTCATCAGAAAATTAGATATTTCAGTTTTTATGTTAAAGGGGTTCTCCGGTGCTTAGACATCTTATCCCCTATCCAAAGGATAGGGGATAAGATGCCTGATCGCGGGAGTCCCGCCGCTGGGGACCCCTCGGGATCTTGCTCGCTGCACCCCGATTGTAATCAGTCCCCGGAGCGTGTTCGCTCTGGGTCTGATTACCGACGACCACTGGGCCGGCGGCGTGTGACGTCACGCTCCGCTCCTCAATGCAAGTCTATAGAAGGCTTGCATTGAGGGGCGGAGCGTGACGTCACATGGGGGCGGGGGCGTGACGTCACACACCGCCGGCCACACGCTCCGTGGACTGATTGCAATCGGGGGGCCGCGTGCAAGTTCCTGGGGGTCCCCAGTGGCGGGACTCCCGCGATCAGGCATCTTATCCCCTATCCATTGGATAGGGGATAAGATGTCTAAGCACCGGAGAACCCCTTTAAAGGAGTACTCTGGGAAAGGGTTGGTTCTTTTTTACCAACATGCCCATTCTATCAGGTATAAAAATAAACATCTATTTCCTCCTGCCTCTCTCACGATTCCTCCGTTGTTCAGCTGCGGTCCCCAATGCGCTCCTCTTCCTGGTACCCTGTGGTCAACACTTTCATGGTGCAGCTTAGCGAATCACTGCCCGCAGCTATGTCCTGCCCCGGCCAGTGACTGGCTGAGTGGCAATGTGGCATATTGAGCCCCGGCACCAGGAATAAGGCTGGGTTCACACTACGGAATTACTGCCTGCAATTCCGCTTTGAAATTGCAGACAGAAATTGTGCTTACTAAAAATGCACAAGCTAGTCAATGGGTTTTTTGTCCACCAATTCACACTTCGTAATTTTTAATGCAGAATTTGTGAATGTAAAATTCGCCTGAAGAATGGTGGTGCTCATTCTTCAGGTGGATCTACTCGCGGAACACATTGCAGTCTATTGGGGACGGCAATGTCCGCGAGGTCCTAGCGTCGACTGATTCAGTCAGCGCTGGCCGCACTCGGAATCTCTAGACGGAATTTTTCCGTCTGGAGATTCCGTAGTGTGAACCTAGTCTAAGAATGGGGCCAGGGCTCCAAACGTCACATTGCTGCTCAGTGAATCACTGGCTGAGGCGGGCCATCGATGTGGCCAGTGATCAGTTGAGCCATAGCTTAGTGGCCAGAGTGAAAATGGGAAAACTCTTCCTTACAAGTCAATAAAATGTTTGTGACTTTCAAGTTAAACACACAGGGCTGTTCTCTTAATCCAGCCTATAGAGTTGAATGAAGCAGCAGCACATATCTGCCCATATCATGGCGGCCCCCGCTTCGGGCGTTTGTCGTGTAGTGCCACTCTGTGGGAGAGCCGGGGCTCCGTACAGACGATCGCGGGGTGGGTGGGGCCATAGTGCTTGGACCCCCCGCATCTAAAACTTATCCCATATCCTGCAGATAGGGGATACGTTTTTCTGTACTTATCGGGCATGAGACTTGTTATTTAAGTCAGTGGGACCCGTTGGGATCTAGTGGTGTCAGTTGTGCTCTGACCCGTTCTGGGTCCATTTGGCATGAAAAAAACTAACAAAAAAAAAAAAACTGCCCTGGAACAGGATGGAGCATAACAGCGGTGTGAACTGAGCCTTGCCTATTGCATCAAAATGTGCATCTTTCGTAAAAAAGCCATTTTTTGTCAACCAGATCAGCGCTGGTGGAGATTTGCTACTAATTAAGGGTCGCTCATGGCAAAAAGTCACTCAAGATAAATCATGCAAAAAGTTAGGGTGCATTCACAATACGATTTTATCATCCTACTTCTTCTCAAGATTTTTCACTTTGAAATCGTACAAATCTGCATGCCAATTCGTATCCATTGACTTCCATTCATTAATGATAGACAACAAATGCATCAGTTTTCATCTGCATCTGATTTTGCACGATTTAAGATCGGACATAAAATCGTGGTCAACCAGATTCAAAATCGGATCGAAATTGTGTCCCTTTTTATTATTGAGGTCAATGTAAATCGCATGAAATCGTGTTACTGTGTGAAGACTACGGCATATATATATATATATATATATATACAGAATTTAAGAAAAAGGCATCTAAATTAAAGGGGTTCTCCGGTGTTTAAACATCTTATCCCCTATCCAAAGGATAGGGGATAAGATGCCTGATCGCGGGAGTCCCACCGCTGGGGACCCCCGGGATCATGCACACGGCACCCCGTTTGTAATCAGTCCCCGGACACGTCTCATCACACACACACAGCTCTGCACAACCAAGCACACTGCCACCTGCTACAGCCCTGCTTACTCACTGCACACTAACAGCACAGACAGAGGGGTCTGCATTCCCAGGGGGGATTTATAATCAGTTTTCCCCTGTTTTTGCGATGTTGATTTATCGCACGATTTGTCGCAGTAGCTGTTTAGAGACTTTTCATTAAAGGGGTTCTCTGGTGCTTAAACATCTTATCCCCTTTCCAAAGGATCGCGGGCCCCCCCCCCCCCCCCCCCCGTAGGCTTGCATTGCGGGGCGGAGCGTGACGTCACAGGCTGGCGAAGGTGTGACGTCACACGCCGCCTGCCCTGTAATTGCCGGTAATCAGTCCCGCAGCGAACACGCACCGGGACTGATTACAAACGGGGTACCGCGTGCATGATCCCGGGGGTCCCCTGCGGCGGGACTCCCGCGATCAGGCATCTTATCCCCTATCCTTTGGATAGGGGATAAGATGTTTAAGCACCGGAGAACCCCTTTAATGAAAAGTCTCTAAACAGCTACTGCGACAAATCGTGCGATAAATCAACATCGCAAAAACAGGGGAAAACTGATTATAAATCCCCCCTGGGAATGCAGACCCCTCTGTCTGTGCTGTTAGTGTGCAGTGAGTAAGCAGGGCTGTAGCAGGTGGCAGTGTGCTTGGTTGTGCAGAGCTGTGTGTGTGTGATGAGACGTGTGTGTGTGTGTGATGAGACGTGTGTGTGTGTGACAGTGTGTGTGTGTGACAGTGCGTGTGTGTGATGAGACGTGTGTGTGTGACAGTGTGTGTGTGTGATGAGACGTGTATGTGTGTGTGTGACAGTGTGTGTGTGTGTGTGATGAGACATGTGTGTGATGAGACGTGTGTGTGTGTGACAGTGTGCGTGTGTGTGACAGTGTGTGTGTGTGATGAGACGTGTATGTGTGTGTGACAGTGTGTGTGTGTGTGTGATGAGACGTGTGTGTGATGAGACGTGTGTGTGTGTGACAGTGTGTGTGTGTGATGAGACGTGTGTGTGATGAGACGTGTATGTGTGTGTGACAGTGTGTGTGTGTATGTGATGAGACGTGTGTGTGTGACAGTGTGTGTGTGTGATGAGACGTGTGTGTGATGAGACGTGTATGTGTGTGTGACAGTGTGTGTGTGTATGTGATGAGACGTGTGTGTGTGACAGTGTGTGTGTGTGATGAGACGTGTGTGTGATGAGACGTGTATGTGTGTGTGACAGTGTGTGTGTGTGTGTGTGTGATGAGACGTGTATGTGTGTGTGACAGTGTGTGTGTGTGACAGTGTGTGTGTGTGTGTGATGAGACGTGTGTGTGTGTGTGTGACAGTGTGTGTGTGACAGTGTGTGTGTGTGATGAGACGTGTGTGTGACAGTGTGTGTGTGTGATGAGACGTGTGTGTGATGAGACGTGTGTGTGTGTGTGTGACAGTGTGTGTGTGATGAGACGTGTGTGTGACAGTGTGTGTGTGTGATGAGACGTGTGTGTGACAGTGTGTGTGTGATGAGACGTGTGTGTGTGTGACAGTGTGTGTGTGTGATGAGACGTGTGTGTGACAGTGTGTGTGTGTGTGATGAGACGTGTGTGTGATGAGACGTGTGTGTGTGTGACAGTGTGTGTGTGATGAGACGTGTGTGTGACAGTGTGTGTGTGATGAGACGTGTGTGTGTGTGACAGTGTGTGTGATGAGACGTGTGTGTGTGTGACAGTGTGTGTGATGAGACGTGTGTGTGACAGTGTGTGTGTGTGATGAGACGTGTGTGTGACAGTGTGTGTGTGTGTGTGATGAGACGTGTGTGTGTGTGTGATGAGACGTGTGTGACAGTGTGTGTGTGATGAGACGTGTGTGTGTGTGACAGTGTGTGTGTGTGATGAGACGTGTGTGTGACAGTGTGTGTGTGTGTGATGAGACGTGTGTGTGACAGTGTGTGTGTGTGTGATGAGACGTGTGTGTGTGTGACAGTGTGTGTGTGACAGTGTGCTTGGTTGTGCAGAGCTGTGTGTGTGTGATGAGACGTGTGTGTGTGTGACAGTGTGTGTGATGAGACGTGTGTGTGATGAGACGTGTGTGTGATGAGACGTGTGTGTGTGACAGTGTGCTTGGTTGTGCAGAGCTGTGTGTGTGTGTGTGTGTGACAGTGTGTGTGTGTGATGAGACGTGTATGTGTGTGTGTGACAGTGTGTGTGTGTGTGACAGTGTGTGTGTGTGTGTGATGAGACATGTGTGTGATGAGACGTGTGTGTGTGTGACAGTGTGCGTGTGTGTGACAGTGTGTGTGTGTGATGAGACGTGTATGTGTGTGTGACAGTGTGTGTGTGTGTGTGTGTGATGAGACGTGTGTGATGAGACGTGTGTGTGTGTGACAGTGTGTGTGTGTGATGAGACGTGTGTGTGATGAGACGTGTATGTGTGTGTGACAGTGTGTGTGTGTATGTGATGAGACGTGTGTGTGTGACAGTGTGTGTGTGTGATGAGACGTGTGTGTGATGAGACGTGTATGTGTGTGTGACAGTGTGTGTGTGTATGTGATGAGACGTGTGTGTGTGACAGTGTGTGTGTGTGATGAGACGTGTGTGTGATGAGACGTGTATGTGTGTGTGACAGTGTGTGTGTGTGTGTGTGTGATGAGACGTGTATGTGTGTGTGACAGTGTGTGTGTGTGACAGTGTGTGTGTGTGTGTGATGAGACGTGTGTGTGTGTGTGTGACAGTGTGTGTGTGACAGTGTGTGTGTGTGATGAGACGTGTGTGTGACAGTGTGTGTGTGTGATGAGACGTGTGTGTGATGAGACGTGTGTGTGTGTGTGTGACAGTGTGTGTGTGATGAGACGTGTGTGTGACAGTGTGTGTGTGTGATGAGACGTGTGTGTGTGTGTGACAGTGTGTGTGTGTGATGAGACGTGTGTGTGACAGTGTGTGTGTGTGTGATGAGACGTGTGTGTGATGAGACGTGTGTGTGTGTGACAGTGTGTGTGTGATGAGACGTGTGTGTGACAGTGTGTGTGTGATGAGACGTGTGTGTGTGTGACAGTGTGTGTGATGAGACGTGTGTGTGTGTGACAGTGTGTGTGATGAGACGTGTGTGTGACAGTGTGTGTGTGTGATGAGACGTGTGTGTGACAGTGTGTGTGTGTGTGTGATGAGACGTGTGTGTGTGTGTGATGAGACGTGTGTGACAGTGTGTGTGTGATGAGACGTGTGTGTGTGTGACAGTGTGTGTGTGTGATGAGACGTGTGTGTGACAGTGTGTGTGTGTGTGATGAGACGTGTGTGTGACAGTGTGTGTGTGTGTGATGAGACGTGTGTGTGTGTGACAGTGTGTGTGTGACAGTGTGCTTGGTTGTGCAGAGCTGTGTGTGTGTGATGAGACGTGTGTGTGTGTGACAGTGTGTGTGATGAGACGTGTGTGTGATGAGACGTGTGTGTGATGAGACGTGTGTGTGTGACAGTGTGCTTGGTTGTGCAGAGCTGTGTGTGTGTGTGTGTGTGTGTGTGTGTGTGTGATGAGACGTGTATGGGTTGTGCCTCCCTCGCACCAATCCCAGGCTTTCACCTCTGGAGGTGGTTCCTCTTTTTACAGCTCTCATTAGCCAGCTGCAGCCCACAGTCTGACTTCACCATGCTGCTCATAACCTTCCCACTATCCAGACATTTTGTTCTCAGGAGGAAAATCTTTTCTTCGTGCCGTAGACAAATCTCAGCTATGTCTACCCTGTTAATCTCCCAGCCCCAGTATGCATGGCTGAAAGAGCTGGGCCTGAAGGAGGAGAACGCTGGTGTTTACAATGGTGCGTGGGGAGGAAAAGGAGAGGTAGGTCTGCTGCTGCTGCTGCTAAATTTGGGTAGACGCCTACAAGTGATGATACAAGTTCTGGCCTTGCAGCCCCTGTGTGTGAGTAGCACATGTGAAGGAGAGAATTATAGGAATATAGGGGGAGATTTATCAAAACCTGTCAAGAGGAAAAGTTGCTGAGTTGTCCGTAGCAACCAATCAGATCGCTTCTTTCATTTTTCACAGCCCTTTTCAAAAATGAAAGAAGCGATCTGGTTGCTATGGGCAACTCATACTCCCTCATACTGCAGAAATGCTGCTTGTTCAGCATTTTCCTAAAAATATCTCCTTACCGCAGCGTGTCTCTAAATGCGCTCAGATGTGCACTAAGAGCAGCTTGGTGAACATGTTACCTGTACAGGTTGAAGTCTATCAGTGTGCTGGATGGTAAAAACATTAAATTATGGGTGAGATTCGGGGGTCTACAAGGGATAGCGTAACTATATGGCAGTGTTTCCCAACCAGGGTACCTCCAGCTGTTGCAAAACTACAACTCACAGCATGCCCGGACAGCCTTTGGCTGTTTGCAACAGCTATGGGGCACTCCTGACACCAATATTATGGCATAGTATACATGAAATGCAGGATCTAGTTACGCCTCTGCCCAGAGGTTACATAAAATAAATGCATTTCCACTTTTTAAACTGAGCGGCAGAAGGAATCTATTTATGTAAATAAGAATATTTAATAATTATATTTATTTATAGAATTCCAACAGACTCCGCAGTACTTTACAATTTAAAAGTTGTTGTTGTTGTTATTTTATTCAACCGCTACTTGGCTCTGCTCTGTTCAGGGCTAAACAAGGAAGCCGGACGGACCCTGCCGCGTCCGGACAGATCCCATTGACTTGAATCTGGTCTGTCGTTAAAAAAAACAAAAAAAAAAAATTTTTGTTTTTTTTCCCCCTCAACTCATGTCCTTTAAACGGCTGAAGCGATGGCAGTGTTAACTTAGTCAAAGGCCTCTTTCACAATAGCAGAAAATTGGCAACAGTTCTGCCCAGAATACACAGACGGACAATCCGCAAATAGTATGTCCCGCTGGCGCTAGGACCACTCGGAAATGCACTGTCATGTACCTTTTTTTTTTCGGCGGAGAGCTGAATAGGAGTTTCCACGGCGGAAACATCTGCCGTGGAAATTCTACCGTGAGCATGGTGCAGCAGAATGGGACTCTGCTGCAATGGAATTCCACTGTGTAAACCTACCATGAAGCAGTACTATGGTGCCGTACAACGTATCCTCTATCCAAAGGTGGCCAACACCCCCCTTAATTTATCTGTATAGGAGAACCAGAGATGCCCGAATGCTTTGTCTCAGGATCTCCCATAAAGATACATGGAGAGGACGTGACGGATAGCGCTATGGGGGAGATTTATCAAAACCTGTGTTGAGGAAGAGTGGAGTAGTTGCCCATAGCAACCAATCAGATTGCTTCTTTCAATTCTCAAAGGCCTCTTTAAAAATGAAAGAAGCGAGCTGATTGTTTGCTATGGGTAACTGCAGCACTCTTCCTCTACACAGGTTTTGATAAATCTCTCTCCAAATGTGCGGGGGTCGACACACTCCGTTCCTGGAGAGGGTTGGTGTGTTGTTCAGGAGATTGCGTGACACTTTGGATAGGGGATATGTTGTATGTTGTATGGTGCCACAGGACTCCAAAAAATTTGTGTGACTTGTGGTCACTTGACTTTATTACAGTTGCGACTTGGCTTTTTTTTTTTTTTTTTGCAGAGAAGTGGCTAACAGGTCATATTCGCATGCCAGTTGCATTGAGGTCAATGTATGATTTGTGACCGGCAACCAAAAATCCATCAATGTTGGATTTTGTGCCACTGTCATGTTGTGGTCACATGACAATTATTAGAAGCAAAGTGACTGCAGCTCTAGGGTAATTCTGCAAATCTGGCCATTTGACCGAAATGAGGAAGGGCACAACACGATAGGATCAGTCGTTTTTGGCTCCTGAAGAATCAGCTTTGCAATGAGAATACAGCAAATCTGTATTCTCAATTAATTCTGTTTTTTACATGTTTTGTGTGCAGTTAGTCAATACATTTTACACATAGTAATGTGTGAATGTGTTTAGATATGGGCTATGACTTCCATTTTAGATGTAATTCCATAATGCTGGGCTACATCAGAATAGCGCTGGACCCCATTGGCATATAAAGGGGTCAATCAGTGTTCCATTGTTTTGACAGCAAGACTAGTGCTGCATGCTACATTTTCTTCTTCTTGCTGTCAAAATTGACCTAAAGACCAAACACATGTAAACAGAGCCATACTGGACTTTGGCCCATATGATCCTTCTGTAGACTAGTGCTATCCTCCCATGTTTTTACACTGAAGATATACATCAAAGGTCTAGAATTGTCACAGTTATCTTTTACAATAGACTGTTTATTTTATGCTTCTGTGATGGTTTGTTGAATACAGACCATTGGGAAAACAACTCACAGGGTTAGATGCCTGTGGATGTTGGGCCCTCATACCACCCTCATGGAGTCTGTTTCTGACCATTTGATTGGACACATGCACATTTGTGGCCTGCTTGAGGTCATTTTGCAGGGCCCTGGCAGTGCTCCTCTGGCTCCTCCTTGCGCAAAGGTGGAGGTATGCTGACAGACACTGCAAACCTTCTTGCCACAGCTTGCATTGATGTGCCATCCTGGATGAGCTGCACTACCAGAGCCACTTTTGTGGGTTGTAGACTCCGTCTCATGCTACCACTAGAGTGAAAGCACCACCAGAATTCAAAACCAAAACATCAGCCAGGAAGCATAGGAACCTAGAAGTGGTCACCACATGCAAAACCACTCCTATATTGGGGGTGTCTTGCTAATTGCCTATAATTTCCACCTGTTGTCGGTTCCATTTGCACAACAGCATGTGAAATTGATTGTCAATCAGTGTTGCTTCCTGAGTGGACAGTGTGATTTCACAGAAGTGTGATTTTTTTTTTTTTTTTTTTTTTAGCAGTGTATAATATGGTAAAAAATGATCCATGTATTCTGACATATATTTTAAAGACACATGGTACACTGTGAAGAAGGTTTCACCACCACCATCATCATCATCATAAGAGCGGTGAGACACCGCCACACAATGTTGTAATGGTTGATTTCTTAGACAAGTTCAAGATGGGCCTGGATGTCCAGTCCTACGTCTACATGTGTGCCAATACACTGCATGGCCGGAGGTTTAGCTCTATCACTCTCAATGGGTTGTGAGAGGCTCTTTGGCTAAGTTTCCACTTGTTTTTTTTTTTTGTTTTTTTTTTTTTTTCTGGCAGTTTTTGGAATACTGCAACTGCAGTTTTTGAGCCAAAGTCAGAAGTGGATCCATAAGGAAGGAGAAGTGTAAGTCCCTCCTTTATATGTCCTATTCCTTTTTAATTCACTTCTGGCTTTGGCTCAAAAACTGCAGTGGCAGTATTCCAAAAACAGCCAGAAAAAAACCAAGTGGAAACTTAGCCTTAAACAGCATATGGATGAGAACATCTTTTCTCTTGGCTATTTAAAAACAAACAAACAAACAAAAAAACCACCCTGATTTAGCATGTTTATTTCCCTGGTTGCCTTGTTCCTTTTAGTGTCAGCATTACATTATTATCCAGTGTCTAGTATTCTTTAATTTATTTTGCTGAGCTTAGAGATATAAGGTTAATAAGTGTTTTTTTTTTTTTTTTAACTCACTATTTCAGTCCTCATCACATTATTAATTATTGTTAAAGTGTAAATCGAGATTTTCCTAGCTAATGTGACGGAAAATATAAGTTATATGAAGACAGGAGGCGAGTATCTTGCATTAATCTTTCTTTTATTAATGCCCATAGCAGAATATTATTAAAATAATGTATTTAATATAACTTTGAAAAAACTACAACTCCCAGCAGCCCTTGCGCCTTCCTCCTCCCATCTCCTGTTGACTGGTGCTATAAATGAGGCTGCCGGAAGATCCACCTCCTCTTTCTTGCTGCGATGTCTAGACTGACAACTTAGTCCCGGAACACCGCCATGTAGCATAGCTCCGTCTCAGGAACCCTTGAACAAACGGCCAACCGGGCCGCGAACCTTCTGACCATCTGGATCAGGAACTCTGTAAGAACAACAGGAACCGAACGTTTCAGCGTCCACTGCCACGAAGACGTCGTCGACCACTCTGTTCAGTATCCTAAAAAGAAAACGAACATCATAATAGGGTGGGTCGGGAGGGAAGATACTCGCCTCCTGTCTTCATATAACTTATATTTTCCATCACATTAGCTAGGAAAATCTCGATTTATATATGAGACAGGAGGCTCATATCTTGCAAGTTTAAAGCTAACAGATACAGTCAACAGAAAATAATAATGCAAGACAAATCAGAGTACCGCCACGGATACATGTTCCTCCGGTCTAAAATAAAATTGACGAAAAGTCGTCTCTGACGACTAATCGGCGGCCAATAAGAGGTCCGCAAGTGAACCTCCTGAGGTAACCACTTTAGTGGCCATAGCCCCTCTAGAAGAGTGGGCACCGAACAAGGAAACGTCGATGCCCGCCATAGACATGGCCGAGCGCACCCACCTGGCCAGACTGGCCGAACTGACTGGAAGATGGGGCTTCACATAGGATAATAAAAGTTGAGTATGAGATAGTGAACGTAAGGTCGCTGTCCGCGCCTCGTACGCTTGGAGGCAACGTACTACACAAAGTTGAGGATGAGTCGGAAAAGAAGGGTAAAAGACTGACTGAAGTCCCGTCTTGGTCCTCCGAACAACCGAGAACCGGACACCTTCAGGCGAAAATTGTCGCCTAGAGACGTCCAATGCTCTAACATCCGACACCCGTTTAATGGAAACCAGACAAAGTAGTGTAGTCAATTTGAACGACAAAAATTTTAAGGATAGCGCTTCATTGGTATCCCAGGAGGTAAAGAGGTCTAATACTCGGGAGACATCCCAAGTCGATTGATATCGAGGACGGGGAGGACGTTTAAATTTCACTCCCCGCAATAATCTACACACTAACGGATGTTTGCCAACCGGTAGAGAATCCACCGGACAGTGATATGCCGATATGGCAGATCTGTAAACATTCAAGGAACTGTAAGATTTTCCAGCCTCAAAGGCATCTGCCATATAGTTAACTATGATGGGAACAGGTGCTTGAATGGGATCAACCTGTCGTTGATCACACCAACGAACCCATAAGTACCAGGCTGATCGATACGCCGATCTAGTCCCTGGGGCCCAGGCCAGGGCGAGGAGGTCTCTAGCTGATTGTGAAAGGTCGCTACCAGCGTCTGGGACCCCGAAACCAACCACACGAGGAGTGGAAGCTTGCCTTCCTGGATCAACGGGTGGGGTTCCCCGATCGGATTCGTGAGAAGCAGAGGTGAGCAGGGAATCAATCGGGGATAGTCGATGGACATCCCCAGGAGAAGGGGAAACCACGGTTGCGTGGGCCACCAAGGAGTGATCAGAACCACTGTCGCTCTCTGAGTTGTTACCTGCAGCAGAACTCTGGTAATCATCTGGAATGGGGGAAACGCATAGTGAATCCCCTGCGGCCACACTTGACGAAAAGCGTCCACTGCTGACGCTTCCGGGTCCGGCCTCCAGCTGTAAAAGCGGGGTAATTGCCGGTTGAGACGAGAGGCAAAAAGATCCATATGTAAGGGACCCCAAAGTTCTCGAATCATGAGAAACACAGATCGATCAAGCGTCCAATCGCTGAAATCGACTAGGTAACGGGAATTCCAATCCGCCACGAGTTGGATATACCTGGTAGATATTCCGCCACTGGGATGATGTCCCTGGATAGGCAAAAATGCCAGAAGTCTGATGCAATGTTCGCCAGAATCCTGGATCTCGTGCCCCCAAGGCGATTGAGATATTGCACTGCCGCCACATTGTCCATGCGTAATAACACGCAACAATTGGATCTGTGTGGAAGAAAACTCCTGATTGCAAAGAATGCCGCCAGTAATTCCAGTGCGTTGATGTGGAGAAGAGATTTGTCATCTGACCAACTCCCTCCTGTTGTGGCTCGACCACAGCGTGCTCCCCAACCATGTCGACTCGCATCGGACTCTATGATGATGTCTGGGCAGGAGTTGAATATAGTTTTGCCGTTCCATTCGACGGCATGGCGTAGCCACCAGTGTAACTCCGTCACCGCCTCCGGGCAGAGAGCAATCTCGTCTGCGTAGTGTAAACCCTGGCGAAGATGGAGGATCTTGAGCCTCTGAAGTGCCCGATAATGGAGCGGGGCCGGAAACATCGCTTGAATGGAAGCCGCCAACAGGCCGACTATTCGAGCAATCATCCGTAACGACACCTGACCTTTGCGCAACACAGCCCTGATTTCTTTGCGAATCAGGGCTAGTTTGGCATTGGGTAGAGGTAGTCTACTTGTTCGGTATCCACCAGGAAACCTAGAAATTCCATTGATCGTGAAGGAATCAGAACGGACTTTTTGTCGTTGATCAGGAACCCTAGTTCCTCCAACAACCCCACAGTCCACTGACTGTGCAACAAGACTTGTGCTCTGGAACTTGCCATGATCAGTAAGTCGTCCAGATAAATAATTAGTCGCACCCCTCTGCTCCTGAGAGTCGCTACTACCGGCTTGAGTAACTTTGTGAAACACCATGGGGCCGATGATAACCCGAATGGCAGGCAGGTGAACTGCCACATTCGGTCTCTCCACAGAAACCTCAGGAAAGGTTGGGAGGATGGGTGCATGGGGACGGTGAGATGCGCGTCCTTCAAGTCGACCTTCACTAACCAGTCGCCCGGCCATAAGAGGTCGCGCAACAGGTGGATACCCTCCATCTTGAAGTGACGGTAAGTCACGTGTTGATTCAGGTCTCTTAGGTTTATCACAGGGCGATAACCGTCGTCCTTTTTCTTGACAAGGAATAAATTGCTGATAAACCCGGGGGAGAGGGGGTCCACCTCCTGTACGGCATTTTTTGTTACCAGCTCCTGAAGCTCGGTGTCTATGAGTGTCATGTTCTGGGACGAGAAATGAATGGGATGTGGCCTGACGTTCAGTACTGGAAGGGACTGAAAATCTATCTGGTAACCCTTTACAGTATTGATGATCCAAGCGTCTGCCGTAATCATGAACCAGACGTGGATAAAATACTTGTCTGCCCCCGACAAGTGTTTGTGATACTGTAAGAGGATGTATACTCACCGGCTGACGGACGGGATCTGGGGAAACCTTGGCCTCCACGTCCCCTCCAGGGGCGTCCACGTGGTGGGAAAAAAGGGGGCAGGTTGTGCCACCGGCAAGGTGTATGACTGCTGAGCAGGAGCGTACGGCTGTGGATTTGGTCTAGCGTAGGGCCTGAAGTAGGCAGTGCGGCCGGCAGAGCGCCCTCTCCCTCTGCCGGCCTTGCCAAAAACCTTAGGGTTAGAACCCGATTTTTTCAGTGAATTCTGAGCCTTATCAAGGCTAGTAAATAAGGACACAAATTTATTTATATTCTTGATCAAATCCTCGCCGAAGAGAAGGCCTTTGGCAGAAGGGCCCGGCTCATTCTCAGCAAGGTGCGACAATTGAGGTTCCAATTTCATTAATATGGACCTTCTGCGTTCAATAGAACAAGTTGTGTTGGCGCTGCCGAGCATGCATATAGCACGCTGGGCCCACCCTCTTAGCTGCACTAAATCCACCGGCTGGGAGGTAGAGGCTGCCTGTTCCGACAGGTTTAAAATTTTAGTAAGCGGGCCCAGGAGGTCTAAGATCCGATCCTGTATCACCTTGAACGAACGTTCAATTCCTTTTTTGGAATACTTGCCGGAGCGGGTTAAATACTTCATCAGGACCGGATCTATTTCCGGTGTTTGTGCCACTTTCTTGGCCACGTATGGTCTGGGGCACTCTGATCGCAGTTTGTTGCGATTGGACCGATCCAGTGCTTTTCTGGTCCAAAACTCTACATAGTCCGCAACTTGCGGTAATGGGGCCCAATCCCCTGACCGGGGATGAGTGATAGCCTCCGGACTAAAAAACGGTTGTCCGAGTGTATCTAGTACCGTCTCGGAAGGCATGTCGAGATTGGCGTCAGAGTTTTCCGCTAAGAACCCCGCATCCTCCTTGTCAGAGTCGGAGTCCGTGGCCTCGGCCACCTCAGAGACCTCCGACGACTCATCCTCCGATGTGTCGTACGAGTCTGGTTTTGTCCTTTTATTGGACTTATGCCTCTTTGTAATGGTCTCCTTGAGGCCCAAGGGTCGGTCGTATACAGGATGTGGGGTTTGACAGGCCGGAGTGGGTCCTGTCCTGGACATATTATTTTCTTCCCCTGCCGGGGAGTCGAGTTGTTCATGAATATGTTTGCGCTTGGAAAGCGCTTTACCCTTATTAGGTTTCTCTCCAGAGACTGAGGGTTTAATAGAAGGATTTATAGTTGAGGCTAGTGCAGCTTGGACAGACCTATTTATGAAGTCTTGTATCTGAGTAGCCGTCATTAACTGGGAGGCGTCTAACTCAATATGCTCCTCAGTACCAGCCATGATAGGGGCAGTATGTTTGCTGTTATCACCAGCCATATCTAGTGTAGGCTATCAAGTAGCACTAAGATATTCAAAGTGAATCTGTAGTGGACCTCACTATGAGCTCCACAAGCTATTGAATAGGTATATATTATAAGCTGGTTATGATTGGAAACAGCCTAGTTGTCAATAGTACAATTAATTGCAGGCTAAAGGTTAGCACCTAACAGGATCCTGTCAGTATTCTGTGACCGGACACTGTGAAACTACCTGGGGAGATGGTAATTGACAGAACGCTGACCACCACAAAATTGCTGCCGTTCCTCTCGCCGCTCACACCACACTGGCGACGGGGAGAGGAGGCGGTAACTAGTCACAGCGGTCCCAGGCGAAATCTCACGAGAACTCAGCAGGGAGCACTGTGATTGGTGGAGTGGTGCTAGCAGAGCGCGTCAGAAGATGCGCGTTAGAAGAGAAACGCCCTCCTCCCCTCCTTTCCGGTGAACAAGAAGATCAGTGGCGGGAAGGAGGGAGGAGAAGCGCGCGAAGAAGCTCAAAATGGCGCCGGTAAGCCAAAAAGAGAGGGTGGGAGGAAGGGGAGATAGACGGAAAATAATTCCGTGTCTCGCCCTCACAGAGGTAAGCCGGAACTCACCGGCCACCGGCAAAATCCCTAAGGGACAAACGGATAGAATATGACAGATATATAAAAGGAAAAAATATATAAAAGAGGAATAACTGAGAGAATAATAATGATAGATAGGAAAGAATATATGAGAAACAGAAAAAGAGATGATTTTGAATATTCAGAAAACTTATAGAAAACATATACATTCAGGGTACTTATCTGTCTGCTATGAGCAGAAAGAAAGAGGAGGTGGATCTTCCGGCAGCCTCATTTATAGCACCAGTCAACAGGAGATGGGAGGAGGAAGGCGCAAGGGCTGCTGGGAGTTGTAGTTTTTCAAAAGTTATATTAAATACATTATTTTAATAATATTCTGCTATGGGCATTAATAAAAGAAAGATTAATGCAAGATATGAGCCTCCTGTCTGATATATAACTCTAGATTAAAAGTGAACATTCAGCTGTTCGGCTCTTTACACAGTAACCACTGTCTTTTGGCACAGGCATTAATATAACTGTATTTGTACATCATCTTTGAAGAAATATATCCTTTTGTTTTCATTCAGGTAGTGACATCCTATTCTCCTGCTAGCAATTTACCGATCGCCAGAGTCAGACAGGTAATGTGGAAGAAAGGGTCTATATTAGTAGTTATCATTTTGTGAGTCCACCTTGATAGCCATCTCATGTGTTGGTGGTAAGTACCCATCAACAGTGATAACTGCGGGTGGGTGAAACATTGGAAGTGTAGAAAACTCCAAGTTCTGAATTTCTGCTCATGGATTTACCTCATATTGGCTACATGCATTTACCTCATATGGGCTACATGCATTTACCTCATATGGGCTACATGCATTTACCTCATATGGGCTACATGCATTTACCTCATATGTGCTACATGCATTTAACTATGTCTGATCAGTCAGAGGTGAACACTTGATACCCCACCAGTCAGCTGTTCAAGCTCGCCATGGCTCCAACACATACAAGGAGGACTACAGGTGGAGCTGAGCTGCAGTAACTCAGGGTTACCACTATGCAATTACTGGTGCACAGCTTTCCACTCTGTTCATTGTTTATGTGCTGGAACCGCAATTTGTCCAAACTGGTTATCAGTGTGTAATGCCCAGAAAACTCCTGTAAAATTAAAACGACTTGCCGAATATTACATAGATCCTACTCGTGCCAGTCGGACAGCTCTGAACCCTCAGGGCATGAACTCCACAAGACCTATTAAGGTGTCCTATTATCTCTGTCTCCAAGACATATAGAGAAAAAAATATATAACATAAACCTTGGTAAGGCTGGGTCCACATCATGTTTTTGTAATACAGTTTCCGTATCAGGTTTTTGTGGTAAAAGGGATTCCTCAAAACCTGACTAAACTGTATCAAAACGTGTGTACAAATTTTAACCCGTATAGGGTTGAAAACCATATATGGTTTTAAAAAATGTCCGGTTGCATCCGTTTTAGAAGAAAAAAACGCATAAGTTTTTAACTTTTCACTCCATTATGAATAAAGTTTTTCTTTGTTTGATTGAAATTCCAAGAAAAAAACTGAAGTAAAAAAACCGGATGGAACCAAAAGCACATACGGTTCCCATTGACTCCCATGTTAAATAAAAGTAAAGGTTTCAATGCGGTTTTTCACCCGGACCAAAAACCGTGGTGGGCTACGGTGTTGGGTACTGGAAAAAAACTGAGAAAACCATACAAGATGGCATACACACAACCGGATTCATCTTTTGGCATAAGGTTTTCAATACGGTTCCGTACGTTTTTCAAATTAAAAAAAAATAAATAAAAAATGGGAACTGTACTGCAAAAACGTGGTGTGAACCCAGCCTTACAGTCATAAGATAATACAGCTGGCAGTACTAGATCCCAGCTGGTAGGTCATGTGTAACTTTTAACAGTGGCACATATAATTTGCCACCAATGAAGAGAGAATTCTCCTTTGTAATGTGTTATTGCTGTTACCAATTGCTTTAATCTGTCTAAACCTTGCTTGAAAGTATCTCTTGGAGTGTGCGCAGCATCTTGGCAGCACTAGACTTAGGATATTTTTATGCTCTTGTGAAAATGCTTTAAAGAGTACCTGCCACCAAACTAAACTTTTAATATACTGTTCCTTATGTAATTATAAGACACTTTGCTATTTACTTTCTGTTAAAATGAACCTTTTTATGTTTTTAATGTGATTAAAAAAACGGCCACTAGGTGGCTCTGTTCTGTTCCCTGCTGCAAGTCAGTTTGGTCTCCTCCCAGCCTGGCAGGAGACCAAACTCAGGAAGTGGGTGCGGGGCATGGCGAGGCACAGCTCTCGCAGGCTTCAGTGATGTTGCGCTTGCTGGGGAATGCCCACTTTCTCCTGCCGGGAGCTCATACAATGTGAGCAAGGGGAAAGGTATGATACAGAGCTTTGTAAAGCTCTGACATTTTTTTTAAAGGGCAAGAGGGGTGTTAGAAGTAGTTAGGGAATATAATCTGAGTTAGTTTAGAAAATATGGTTTGATGACAGGTACTCTATAAAATTGTTGAGGCTGTAAGTAAAAAAACGCTGGAGAGCTACATGTTGGGGAAGACTATTCTAGAGTCTAACTCTTGCTTGCTTCTCTATCTCAGGCCACTCTTGATGAATATAACGACACAGTCAACAAGGCAAAAGCAGCCTGGAAGATTTGGGCAGATGTGAGTAGAATCAGAAGTATGAAAGGTCTGCTAACAGAGCTGTGTGTGGTCAGACTCACCCCCTAACAGCTGAGCAGCTATAAAGCAGTGGTACAGTTGATCTCAGATTTCTATACATTGCTTGCTTTTATAATTTTTGCTTCCAAATCAATGGGGGGAAATTCATCATTGGTCTTTGTTTGTAGTTGCTTTTCTCTAGTTTGTGTGTGTTTTTTATTTTTATACCGGCTGGAAGAAGTGCCTTAGTGGCGTGAAACAGTCTGTCCCGGTCACGTCCCCTACCTCCACCCTTGCACCAGCTTGTTATGCCTGACACTATGGAATAAAAATAGTTATGATAGTGCAATCCTTGTTTTTCTTATTATCATTGTTCTCATCTTTGACAGGTTGGTTGGTTGTTTTTTTTATCATTATTATACTGATTGGTTTTTAATACAGTGTTGTTGATGTATCTAGTCAAAATTTTCTCATTTCTGTCTCCATTCTGTTTTTCTCAGATTCCAGCTCCTAAACGTGGGGAAATAGTGCGCCAAATTGGTGATGCTCTACGAAAAAAGAGAAAACTTTTAGGACATCTGGTACGAAAAAATGCATATAAACTACATATATAAATGAGTTAAGAGTAGAGTAGATATGTAGTTGTACAGACTCCAGTTCCTTCCTACAGAGATCATGCACCCCAACAGTAAGAAATATCTGGAATCAGTGGTTCTCTCCTTTGCATCACCAGCTGTAGGCACACTAGCTTGACAATCTTTCTTACAGCCTTCAGATGTGGTAAATTTACATTATCAGGTTCTTTAGGGACACTGCACTTTTTGATTTTACAGTACAGTGTCTGTACTGCAAGTCTTCAAAAGGCCACCTCTGTTGAAGACCACACTCTTATGTTTCCAGAACAGATTTTCTGTGATGGATTTTCGGTGCCATAATTTATATTATGCATTCTTTCAGCCTTAAAGAGGTTTCACTGTATTTGGATTCTACCCTTTTCCATTATAAGCTTTATGGGGACATATTGTCCCTTTTCTCACTGAACAACTGTTCTCAGTAAATGGTTCCAGTAACTGAACTATGACTTTGTAAATGGATCTGGCCCTATGACTGCTGGAGTAATGGTTCTCCTGTTGACTTTATCATGATGATCAAGCTCCAAAAAAATGCTGGGGGAAAAAAAAAACTGTGTAAAATAAAAAATAGTCCAGGACAGTGACAACTTATAGGGAAATGGTATTGGCCTCTGTTGCTAATATGTAAATGTCGTCCTTTGCGCCATTGTGGACAGGACCTGGCATACCCAGCATCCCTGCCTTGGTCCTCTCTGCTCCACATGGGTGAAGGGGTCGATGAATATTTGAGGTGGGCGGGTATATAAGCGTAGAGTGGAAGGAGACAGGGATTGCTGAGTATTCCGGGTCCCACCTCCATTACGCAGAGGACAACACTTACATATTAGCAACCGAGCAGTTCACATAAATGGAATGAAGCTCCAGTGACATACAGTACCAAGCTCAGTCACTAAGACGTGCAGAGCTGTGCCTATGAATAAGCAATAGATAATGAAGTCCTCACCCAAAAGAACGCCTCCTCCTGTTCTGCAATTCTGAAGTATGTAAATGTTGTGTTTCAGGAATCCTTAGAAATGGGAAAGATTCTGGTGGAAGGAGTTGGTGAAGTCCAAGAATACATAGATGTATGTGACTATGCTGTAGGCCTTTCCCGTACTATTGGTGGGCCCATATTACCATCAGAAAGTAAGTTATTTTAAGTGGAGAATATCTGACATAATGATGGTGGCACACTATATGGCAGCACACTGGTTCCCTGTGGCTCTGTATTAAAGGGGTTATCCAGTATTAGATCTACTGAGCTGATTTCTTTAAAAAAATAAAAATTAAAAAAAATCGCCACATTTGTCTGCAGTTTGGGTGTGGATTTGCAGATCAGTTTAATTGAAGTGAATGGAGCGAAGTTGTAATACCACGCAACCTGTGGACAGGTGTGATGCTGTTTTTGGAAGAAATAAGCTCTGTTTGTCTCTTACTGGATGACCCTCTGTACCCCCTTTGTTGCCATACAATCTCTTTCACAAGGTTCTACCATGTGTATGAACCCTTAGGCCGTGTTCACACGTCCGGAATTTCTGTGCGAAATTCTGCAGAAGAGTTCCATTGTATTCAATAAGATTCGGCTGATCTGTACACGGTGGAATTTTCATAAACATCTGGTGTGGAAATTCCAATTTCCATGACCGCAGAAAGAATGAACCTGTCCATTCTTTCTGCGTAATCGGCACAAAATACATTGCCATCTATTAGACGGTTCAGTACCGCACATTTTGTGTACTGAAGTCAAAAACCTGTACCAGCACCATTTTTGTCACATGTCTTGCACCATTTAAAGGGGTATTCCGGGATCAAACATTTTATCCCCTATCCAAAGGATAGGGGATAAGATGTCTGATTGCGGGGGTCCTGCCGCCGTTACGCCCTCTCCCATGGACATGAATGGAGGGGGCGTGTCGTTATGAGGGGGGCATTGTGTTACGTCACTTAAGCCCCGGGAAACAGGAGGTTTCCAAAACCGGAGACTCAGCTCTGCATACAATACAGCAGCTGCCCCCCCCCCCCCCTTTTAGATAGGGGATAAAATGTTAGATCTCGGAATACACTGCTCAAAAAAATAAAGGGGACACTAAGATAAAACATCCTAGATCTGAATGAATGAACTAATCGCATTAAATACTTTCGTTTTTACATAGTTGAATGTGCTGACAACAAAATTGCACAAGAATTATCAATGGAAATCAAATTTATCAACCCATGGAGGTCTGGATATGGAGTCATACTCAAAATCAAAGTGGAAAACCACACTACAGACTGATCCAACTTTGATGTAATGTCCTTTAAAACAAGGCAAAATGAGGCTCAGTAGTGTGTGTGGCCTCCACGTGCCCGTATGACCTCCCTACAATGCCTGGGCATGCTCCTGATGAGGTGGCGGATGGTCTCCTGAGGGATGACCTGGATGTGCTCAATCGGATTCAGGTCTGGGGAACGGGTGGGCCAGTCCATAGCATCAATGCCTTCCTCTTGCAGGAACTGCGGACACAACTGCGGTCTAGCATTGTCTTGCATTAGGAGGAATCGAGGACCAACCACACCAGCATATATGGTCTCACAAGGGGTCTGAGGATCTCATCTCGGTACCTAATGGCAGTCAGGCTACCTCTGACAAGCACATGGAGGGCAGTGTGGCCCTTCCAAAGAAATGCCACCCCACACCATTACTGACCCACTGCCAAAACGGTCATGCTGGAGGATGTTGCAGGCAGCAGAACGTTCTCCACAGCATCTCTAGACCCTGTCACGTGCTCACTGTGAACCTGCTTTCATCTGTGAAGAGCACAGGGCACCAGTGGGAAATTTGCCAATCTTGGTGTTCTCTGGCAAATGCCAAACGTCCTGTATGGTGTTTGGCTACACCACCTACACCACTCTTGATAAATTCATCCCTATATCTTTATTTCCCCCATTAAGGCTAGTACAATTGTTACTGGTAGGTAAAGGAAGCTTACTTTTTATTCTGTATATGTTGATATACTTTTCCATATTATTACTTAGGACCCGGCCATGCACTAATAGAACAGTGGAATCCTGTAGGACTGGTTGGAATCATCACCGCTTTCAATTTCCCAGTTGCTGTATATGGTTGGAACAATGCTCTTGCTCTCATCTGTGGAGATGTCTGTCTTTGGTAAGAAATTAGTGAATTTACAAGCTTCGTAATCTAACAGCACAGGGTAGCTGCTTTAGTGGCAGATTCATTAAATGGGTTGTCCAGGATTAGAAAAACAGCTACTTATTATTTTTTTTTATAATTTTTTTGCAAAAGAGAAAAAAACAGCCCCACTCCTTTCCACAGGTTGTGTGCAGTACTGCATCTCAGCCCCAATCACTTCATTACAGCTGACCTGCAATACCAGACACGTGGACAGGAGTGGTGCTGTTTATACAAAAAAAAGCAGTGTTTTTCTAATACTGGACAACCCCTTTTTAAAAAGGGCATGTTTCAGAATGAATCTGCCAAATCCATAGGCAGTGGGATTTTACTAATCTTACTACTTAAAGGGGTACTCCAGTGGAAAACTATATATAATTTTTTTTTTAAATCAACTGGTGCCAGAAAGTTAAACAGATTTGTAATTTACTCCTATTCAAAAATCGTAATCCTTTCAGTACTTATCAGCTGTTGTATACTACAGAGAAAGTTTTTATCTTTTTGAATTTTTCTTTCTGGCTACACTGCTCTCTGCTGACTCCTGCTCTGGACAGTTCTTGACATGGACAGAGGTGTCAGCAGAGAGCACTGTGGTCAGACAAAAAATAAATTCAAAAAGAAAAGAACTTCCTCTGTAGCCTACAGCAGCTGACAAGTACTGGAATTAAGATTTTTTTTTTAATAGAATTTAGTTTTAAAAATCTGTTTGACTTTCTGGCACCAGGGGATAAGATGTATGATCGCTGTCTTTCATCGCAATCTTTCATTCTGCACCCACCTTTGTGAGCTCACTGCAGTGCTGGAGGCTGAGTGTGAAGCGTTACGGCCGGGGGCGGAGTCGTGACGTCACGATACTCCGGCCCTGTGGTCGTAACTCTTCACACTCGGAGCCTCCAGCGCTGCAGAGAGCTCACAAAGGTGGGTGCAGAATGAAAGATTGTGGGGGTCCCCAGCGGCGGGACCCCTGCGATCAGACATCTTATCCCCTATCCTTTGGAAAAGAGAGGCAATGTGTTTTTATTTTTATTTTTATTTTTTTTTTTAATTGCCAGAATTAGGATTTGAACCAGGAAAAGGCATTCTTGTGAAGCTTTCCACTATTTCTCCTCTACATAGGCTCCAGTCCTGCTTTTCACTAGGCTGCCTCAAATCAGATTATATCAATCCTTTCGTGTCAGTAATATGTTCAGGCCACGTTTTCTGCTTCCAGAAGAAATTGTTCCCTATTGTTGTCTGCAAACAGATCTTGACAATGGTTGAAAATGAATAAAAATGCTTGACTGTCATACAGGCCCAATGCTGGATTGC
Source organism: Hyla sarda (assembly GCF_029499605.1). Classification (NCBI taxonomy): domain Eukaryota; kingdom Metazoa; phylum Chordata; class Amphibia; order Anura; family Hylidae; genus Hyla; species Hyla sarda. The sequence continues at coordinate 482,567,200 of NC_079189.1, forward strand.
ATAAACCCTACCATTTTGCACCTAGATCTTAGCAATCTGTCTGAGACCTGAACTGTCTGATTTTGCCCATAACAACCAATCACAGCTCAACTTTCATATCTTAGAGTTCTGGTTAAGTGAAAGCTGAGCTGGGATTGGTTGCTGTTGCCAAAATCACTGCAGTTTGTTTTCTCAGACAGATGATAAATCTGGGCTATAGTTTTCTGTGTAGAGTAGATTAGATCTGAATATCTGTTTCCTAGATGACTTCATGATTTATTTCTTTTGATCGGGATTCTCTTCTGGTGATTTTGTTTCAATGTTATTTGTTTTAATAGGAAAGGTGCGCCCACCACATCCCTGACTAGTGTGGCGGTGACCAAGTAAGTTTAAAAAATGTTCTTTTATCATTTGTACTTCGTTATAAGTGTCTCCTCCTTTTTATCAGAAGTGAATTAGCAGCGAGGCAATTGGATATTATAATTTCATTTCTTTAAGCATTGTTTATGCATTTCTGTTTTAAACTAGTAGTTCGATAAACTGTAGACCTTAATCCATTCAGTCTTGTCTTGTCTTTATTGTGTATTTGTCAATATAAAATTATATTTTATTTCATATACATTTATATTGATTTGTTTCCTCATTGCACAAAATTAGGTGTCTCCTCTTTTATCCGTAGTTTTAAAAGTTTTCTTTACTTTAATAGGCATTGCCATTTTTCAAAAATGAAGGCTGCATTCACACCTCGTTTTTTACATACAGGTGCCGGATCTGGCAGGGGAAGGGGAAAACTGGGCGCTCCCGTACCCCAGCCGGATCAGCCTGTGACTCCATTTATTTTAATGAGCCGACCAGAGTCAAACGGTGACTCTGGTCGGCTCAGTTTTGACTCATATGCAGTTTCCTGACCGGACCTAAAATCGTAGTATATTACGGTTTTAGGTCCGGTCCAAAACCGGATACAGGTCAAAACTGAGCCGACCGGAGTCACCGTTTGATTCTGTTCGGCTCATTAAAATAAATGGAGTCACAGGCTGATCTGGCTGGGGTACGGGAGCGCCCAGTTTTCCCCTCCCCCTGCCAGATCCAGCACCCCGTATGTATGAAAACGAGGTGTGAATGCAGCCTTAACCTTGATTTTTGTCTTTTGCCGATATCCACTACCATGCGGGGCAGGGTTAGTCCCTGTAATTTTCACCACACAAGCTAGGATAAGCAGGAAACCTTGGACATGACATTTTGCCTGACTGCCAAGTACTTGTTAACAGGTTCAGTAGTGATGTCCATTTAACATTGTCAGTTCTTGAAAAAGTTAACGCACACAAACGCAGCAACGAATGGTATGTGTAGCGAACGCAATGGATGGGGGCAAATATGGCTGAAATCGCATAAGCAAAAAAGAGACCTAGGTACCAATATGAAACCATGTGGTGGTAGACTCCTAATAAGCTATGTTATCTATAAAACAAGGCTTAATAATGCATTACAGAAGATCGTTTTTATCTTCTATTATTGCGGAGGTGTGAACTATGTAAAATCCAAATAGTTGCCATGTGAACAAGCATAGAGGCATTGGACCATGGTATAAACAAAGAGGGAAAGGAGAGAAATTTTTTTTTTTAGCATGAATCACCATGTGCAAAAATAGCAGAACAGAGGTGCTGTTAACCCTTGGCGCCTGTTAACACTATGTAATCCCGTTGCAGCAGTCTCACTTTTTATTTTTTTTAAATGGCTTCTGCTGCACTATTCACACTACAGAATTTCTGTAGCGGACTTTGCCCTGTGGAAATTCCAGATGCCACATTTTGCTGAAAGAATGAACACGTTTCAGGCAGAGCAGACTGTCCAGAGCAGGAGCAAGTCCCCATAGAAAACCTCTCCGGCTCTGGACAGTTCCTGACTCAAAGGCATCAGCAGAGAGCACTGAAGTCAGACTGAAAACTTCATCTGTAGTATAGGATTAAATTTTAACTTTCTAGAAACATTTGATTAAAAAAAAAAAAAAAATTTAAAAAGAAGTTTTCCAGGGGAGTACCCCTTTAATCACTGTCCACAACAGATTTGTTAACAGAATGCGTATTAACCCCTTAAGGACTCAGGGTTTTTCCGTTTTTGCACTTTCGTTTTTTCCTCCTTACCTTTTAAAAATCATAACCCTTTCAATTTTCCACCTAAAAATCCATATTATGGCTTATTTTTTGCGTCGCCAATTCTACTTTGCAGTGACATTAGTCATTTTACCCAAAAATGCACGGCGAAATGAAAAAAAAATCATTGTGCGACAAAATTGAAAAAAAAAACGCCATTTTGTAACTTTTGGGGGCTTCCGTTTCTACGCAGTGCATATTTCGGTAAAAATGACACCTTATCATTATTCTGTAGGTCCATACGGTTAAAATGATACCCTACTTATCTAGGTTTGATTTTGTCGCACTTCTGGAAAAAATCATAACTACATGCAGGAAAATTTATACGTTTAAAAATGTCATCTTCTGACCCCTATAACTTTTTTATTTTTCCACGTACAGGGCGGTATGAGGACTAATTTTTAGCGCCGTGATCTTAAGTTTTTATCGGTATGATTTTTGTTTTGATCAGACTTTTTGATCACTTTTTATAAATTTTTTTAATGGTATAAAAAGTGACCAAAATACGCTTTTTTGGACTTTGGAATTTTTTGGCGCGTACGCCATTGACCGTGCGGTTTAATTAATGATATATTTTTATAGTTCGGACATTTACGCACGCAGCGATACCACATATGTTTATTTTTTTTACACTGTTTTATTTTTTTTTATGGGAAAAGGGGGGTGATTCAAACTTTTATTAGGGAAGGGGTTAAATGACCTTTATTAACACTTTTAAAAAAAAAATTTTTTTGCAGTGTTATAGGTCCCATAGGGACCTATAACACTGCACACACTGATCTCCTATGCTGATCACTGGCGTGTATTAACACGCCTGTGATCAGCATTATCGGCGCTTGACTGCTCCTGCCTGGATCTCAGGCACGGAGCAGTCATTCGTCAAACGGACACCAAGGAGGCAGGTAAAGGCCCTCCCGGTGTCCGATCAGCTGTTCGGGACACCGCGATTTCACCGCGGCGGTCCCGAACAGCCCGACTGAGCAGCCGGGATACTTTCAGTTTCACTTTAGAAGCGGCGGTCAGCTTTGACCGCCGATTCTAAAGGGTTAATACCGCACATCGCCGCGATCGGCGATGTGTGGTATTAGCCACGGGTCCCGGCCGTTGATGAGCACCGGGACCGAAGCGATATGATGCAGGATCGCGGCGCGATCCCGCTTCATATCGCGGGAGCCGGCGCAAGACGTAAATATACGTCCTGCGTCGTTAAGGGGTTAAGAGTCAAGTTTTTTTTTTTTTGTTTTTTTTTTAAGAGTACCTCTCTTGATTTTGTTGCATTTTATAATCTTCTCAGTTCACTGCCCCCATCATGATAAACCACCCCAGCCGTTATTTTTTTAATTATTTTTCAGTTTTCTACCTTGATATTGCTCTGTATTTTCTGCTCAGTCTGTCAGATTCACAGACTGGGAAGGGGCGTTACCCAGCAGGCGTTGCGTCATCTGAAGCCATAAAGGGGAGAACTTCCTCCCTTACTCAGCTACACACTGCCCACAGCAGTTCAGTGTGTGAGATGAGCTATGATTGGCTTAGGCTACACACACACACACACACACACACACCTCAGCACTCCAGACTGCATTTGGGTATATGCTCTTGCCACTAGGAGGCGCTGACACTAGGAAAAAGAGTATGTACTATTAACCCCTTCTTGCCAATGGCCAGCGCCTGGATGTTGTACCCTGGGTCCGGTCCCTGAGTGCCCATTTAAGTCAAGCCAACTAACATATGTCATGTACATTTATTGATTTTCATATCTCTTTAAAATACTTTTTGTTTTTATGGCTCTCAATTTTCTACTTCTAATACAATTTTTTTCACTTACTGTTCCTTTACTTATATCCTCTTAATTATTTGAATGATTACAAAACAAGTTCATATTGGGCAAACAATTTAGTTTTGCTAAATAACCTTAATTTGTGCAGTCTACAGGCATTCTTAATAATGTGAAGTGCATTAACAGGACATTTTGTACATTTCAGAATTATTGCTCAGGTGCTAGAAGACAATAACTTGCCAGGTGCAATCTGTTCTCTAACCTGCGGTGGTGCTGATATTGGGTAAGTAAAGGATGGTTGAAGGGAGTCTGTCAGCTGCATTCAGGTTCCAAACTGTGGACACTGTTGGATATTTAGATATATGAAGGGTACCATGTGTCTCCGCTGGAAGCACAAAATGTCAGAGGCATCTTCTTCCCCCTTTTTTTTATGTGTGTTTTTTCTTTAAAGGAGATGTCCGGTACAGACTTTTCCTATTCCATCCTGCCCGAGCTGCAAAAAAAAGAAAACAAACTTTCACTTACCTTCCTACATTCCCCCAGAGCTCCGCTACAGCTGATTGGTCGGCCGGGCTGTCTTCTTCCTACTTCCTTTAGTACGGGACGTCACACGGCGCTTCAGCCTATCACGGGCCAAGGTGGGACATCGCTGCGGCCGGTGAAAGGCTGAAGCGCCGTGTGACGTCCCGGGCTAAAGGAAGCAGGCAGCCCTGCTGACCGATCAGCTGTTGCGGAGCTCCGGGGTAAAGTAGGAAGGTAAGTGAAAGTTACTTTTTTCTTTTTTTTTTGCAGGATGGAATAGGAATAGTCCGTACTAGACATCTGCTTTTTAACTTACTCTCATTACAAGACATATTTGTGGGAATTTATTAAAACAAGTTCCGGTCAGCCTGCCTGTTTAGCATGTTTTCTGGGTGGAAATTTTGTTTTTAATGCGACTTTTTGAAAAGTTAATAAATACATCAGCACTGCAAAAATCCTAACCAAACACAACCAGATAGTCAACAGCTTTAGAAATCTTCTGTATGAAAAGTCGCACAATTTTGATGTAGAAAATATACAGGGGGATATGTGACATGGAAGGAAGATTGACATATGGGGGGGGGGGGGGAGAGACAATGGGGAGGGGGAATGTGATATGGGGGGAGAGAGGAGACACGAGCGCACGGAGGGAAACTGAATCTGCAGGGAACGGGAGTAGGTGAGCATTTAAAAAAAAAATTTCTTTCGTTTTACTTAGTTCACTGTTTTTCTACCAGGGTGCCTCCAGCTGTTGTGAAACTACAACTACCAGCATGCCCTGACAGCCTTTGCTGGTCCGGGTATGCTGGGAGTTGTAGTTTTGCAACAACGTGAGGCACCCTGGTTGGGAAACACTGACTTTTAGTATTTAAATTTGTTTTTACGTGCTCTGGCCGGCCCCCACCCGCAGCACACAAGAGCTGGCCCGAGCAGATAATCGCAAGTCTTCCCCGGGGGCCGTATTGCTATATTGCAAAAAGCAAAAATCGCGATTCGATTGCTTTGGCAATATATTGTGCAGCCCTACTACATTTTATTAGCTTTTTTTAGTCCCCAAAGGAGATTACATGTGATGTTTCGATTGCATACACTGAACAATGCTTTGCCATAGCAGCCTGACATAGCACAGCATTGATCAGTATTATTGGCGCTTCATAATTTCCTGCATCAAAGTTGATTGCAGAGTCTAAAAGGTTAAAGCCGGACAGTGGCCCGATCGGTGATGTCCAGCATTAGCCGTGGAATCTCCTGAACGTGCTTCAAACTTCGGAAGAGGTGGCAGGGCATATATTTACGCCCTGTGTCCTTGAAGGGTTTTGCAATATCCTCTTTTAGTTGGTCGGTGGTGTTTGGTATAGTTTGCGTAGGCCCCTCTGTTAATGGTTGTCCCTATAATGGAGGCAACTATTAATAGAAGGGCCTATACAAACTATATGTGAGCAACCATTAACAGAGGGGCCAACCCAAACTCTATGGGGGCCCCATATAGTTTTGGCAAGCCTCCTCTGTTAATAGTTGCCCCATATAGTTGTTGTAGGCCCCTATTATTATATGGGGGCAACTATTGGCCCCTCTCTGCTTCTAATTGTTGCCCCATATAGTTGTCGGCCTCAGCCCTTGCCTTCAGACATCAGGCCCCAGCTACCTGCCGCTGTCTGCCATATGATAGTTCTGCCCTGGGCCCCAGTCATATATTTATTTATAAAAAAAAAACGTAACCTTTGTCCGCTGTCCTCCTCAGGGCAGACCCTTCTTCCAGTGCGCTGCTCCCCTCTTTTGAAGCCAGCCTCGGTGCTTCTGAGGGTGTCATGTCACGTGATGTCAGGGCCGGCATTGGCGTGCAGAGCACAGGGGACGTACCTCCAGCCCCTGAGGTATGTGCAGGGCATCAGCATCACTGCATTGTTACAGTCTGTACAGACTCTGGCGGCTCCAGCGGTCAGTGAGTGACATTCACTCGCTGACATTGAAATATGAACAGTCGTTCAGAACCGGCCAGGCCTCCTTGGGGTCCAGGCCCCTTACTGGGGTATCTGTTGTACCCACCCTGGTGATGGCCCTGGTCACATACTCTACTTTCTAAACTTCCTTTGTACCGCTCTGATCTTTGACTGCTACAATCACACACCTAGAATGGCAAGTCATTGATGCATTCTTGGCTACAGCCAATCCATATTGGCCTCACCACTTCAATCACATGTTTAGCATGGCGTGTGTCCTTTGCCTAGTAATCAAAATTGGTAGGGACCATGGAACAGTCTGCAGATTTTCAGGGGGGTTAAATGTAAGCTTGTTGTGACACTTTCTACCTACGTGCATGCAATGTCTACCTTCTTTTTGTTGCTGCCTTTTTTCCCTACTACTTTCATACTTTCATCCTACCTCCCACTGTTTTATTGCATAAACTCAAAAAATCACGTTGATCACTGTTTTGATCTCTCCTTTTCAAGAATTTCTGCTTTTGTCTTTTTATGTTAACATTTTGTGATCTTAGAGAATTTCCTGCTTTTACTTCTTTTAAATAAAAAGGTATGAAATTGTATCTGTCTTTCAGTCAGTTAGAAAAAAAATAAAAAATATCGTACAGTTTTGAATTGTGTAATATGTATTTTTGTAATGTAAAATATGTATTTTGTCCTGAAATAGAATGCTGAGAAGTCAATTAAGAGTCTGCTAGCTCACCTCATTGAATTGGTCAAACCTTTCACTGGACATAGTCCCAAAAAAATGGATACCAGCATGAAATATAAAACTTCAATGCTGTAATTCATGACCGTGTTTGTAATGTCTTTTTAAGATTTTTGGGATTGAAATGCGTTGACCATTCCTACCTATGTCGGTTATGTTAACTTTATTGGAGACCTTGTTCATAATAAGTTGTAATGGATTTGGAGAAATTTTAAGTTTTATATTTCATGACTGTGCCAGGATCCATTTTCTTTGGACTTTATAATGGACCCCAACTTGTCTCTCTGCAGCTATAGTAAAACTACAACTCCCAGCATGCCTGGATAGCTGTTCTGCCAGAATTCTTGAAACGAACCATTAAGTCTACACAGCAACAACTTGTCAGTGTCAGGAGGAGGCCTGCTTTAGGTCTTCTGGCCCTTGTAGTTGTCTAGTCCCTAGATTCTCAACCATTACTATCTGCAGACCAGGGGGGTACTTCCACTATAATAGGAGTACTTATCTTATGAGGAGGATTGACTTTCACATTCATTTCTTGGTTACCTGTTGGTAAAGCCTTCTACAGATGGGCATAGTTAACATATATATGAATTCGGGTAGAAAAACAGACATGGTGCACATCTACAATCTTGTATAATGATCTGATTGCTTCTCAGCATAATATCAAAAACTAACAGGTTGTTAGTATACATTTTTGATCAAAAAGTACAAGCCCACTCGCCACGTCAAGGCCACCTATTTTGAGTGGGTCCCTAACGTCCCTAGCATAAAATGGCGCAGCACCGAGCGGCGACCACCACCGCCGCGACACCAATGCCCACAGTGGGGAGCGACCCACCGGCAGAGCGGCCCCAATGCCACTCAAACCAGTCTTTGGGCCGCACCCCCCCGCAGACACGGCGCCACGGCAGTAACGGACACCGCACAGCACCACGCCAGTGTGAACTAGGTGTAATGGCTCACTTACCATGCTCTCCCAGTCAGACTGGGAGGCTGCTAGGAAAGAAATGACGAGTTAACATATATATATATCTCAAATATAGCTGTTCTGAGTACTTTTTATATATTTCTTTGGCTAAATATATTGTTTTTGTCTTATTTTTAGCAACGCCATAGCCAAAGATGAGCGTGTGGACCTGGTGTCATTCACTGGCAGTACGAATGTAGGAAAACAAGTAGCTCTGAAGGTTCAAGAAAGGTTTGGTGAGTTATGAGAAAAAAACAGGTTTGCTTTTCATTCTAATTACATGAACTAATAAGACTGTTTGCCAGGTTTGTAATTACTACTGGTAAGTCTGTCATCGATTTTGTAGAGTATCCTTATATAGCATAACCTACCAAAAATGGGCACTAAACCCATGTAAAATGCTTAAAGGGACTGACCAAACACTTTTTTTTTAATTTTTTTTAAATTTAAATTGTGTAGGCAACCACTTTAGTGTTTAATATACTAGGGTGACTATTGACATTCTTAAAAGGGGATCCCCAGGATTGAGGGGGAAAAAAGCATTTTTTTTTAATTTTTTTTTTTTTTTAAAGAAACAGACTCTTGTGTCTTGTCCCCAGTTTGTGTTTGGTATTTCAGCTCAGTTCCATCAAGTAAATGGAGCTGAGATATAATAATACACACAACCTGAGGACAGCTGTGGCAGTATTTTTTATTTTTGGAAGAGAGTAGCTATATTTTTCTAATCATAAAAACCCATTTAAACCCTTTCCTATTGTGATTTGTGTCAGGGTAGTAGTGTGATGAGGCCCTGTGTGGGGTGAATAGTGAAAATGTAAGTGTATATTTGTAATTATTGATGTAACTGGTCATTCTAAGCTTCCATGACCTGACCACACCACACCTGGCACCTTATATCCACTATGCCCATGCTTAACAGTATTAGTACATGTACATGTATCTTTTATCTCGCTTGACATACTCAACCTCAAAAATAAAAATAATTTAAAAGTTGATGATGTATTTTATTTTCTTAAGGACGGCAGTTGCTTGAACTCGGAGGAAACAATGCCATTGTTGGTAAGCATACAAATTAATTTTGACAATATTTTTTTGTTGGGGTTTTAGTTAATAGTATGAAAAAACAAAAGACAAATTATATTTAAAGCGTTACTCTTATTAAAAACCACTTTTGACATGTAAAAAATTAGCAATCTCACCAGGTCTCACTCCTGTGACCCACTGAGAATATGAGTTACAAGGCAAGGAAGCAGGAGACATTGCGCTGTGCTCCCCAATTGGCCAAAAGATCTGTACATTTCTCTGCATAGAAGTCTGGGAAGTGGAGCGCAATGCCGCCTGCTTTTCTGGGTAATAACTCATTTAAAACTGGTCTCCAGGAACCATTAATTCCCTTTCTTGGAATTATCGGTGGGTCCTAGTGCTCCATTCTCTACTGATCTGCTTGTTATACCCTATCCTTTGTATAGCGGTTTACTTAAAGGGGGACTCCGCTGGAACAAACTCTTCCGAACGCTGGAGCCGGCGCCGGGAGCTCGTGACATCATAGCCCCGTCCCCTCAATGCAAGTCTATGGGAGGGGGCATGACAGCCGTTACGCCCCCTCCCATAGACTTGCAGTGAAGGGGCGGGACGTGACTCCATGAGGGGGCGGGGCTATGACGTCACAAACTCCCGTCTCCAGTGTTCTGAACAGTTTCTTCCAAACGCTGAGCAACAGAGTAGCCCTATTAAATGGGAATATCCGTTCAAGCTACACTTTATATGGGGTAAAATAAGGTTTTCTACTTGGTCCCGAACTGTGTACCGCTGTAATTGCTGAAAATAAGGTTTCAAAATGTTCTTCTCCGTATCAGCTGCAAGTAGTCATTGGGGTATGTGGCATCTTCATGTAGTCACAGTGCTCCGGGCGGTAATCACTCCCACTCAGTTGTGATTGACAGCCTGCTCACTCCTCGGCTCCATCTCCTCACTGAAAATCTTGCACAGACTCAGAAGCCGCGCTGTGTGGCTGCTTGGCTAGCGCAATACTTAGTGAGGAGACGGAGCAGAGCGGTGATGTCGGCGATGCCCGGGCGGTCACTCACACCTGAGTAGGAGTGATTACAGCCCAGAGAGCTGTGACTACATGATCCGATGACTACTTGCGGTTGATAACAAAACGGCACTGGGTGTTTTCTGTACTTTATTGTATGCCAAGGAAGACATTGGGACCTGGAAAGAAGCCTGCCAACAGTTATATAGGGTAAAATCTGGTGATTTTAAAGGTACTGCCTACCTGCAAAAAATGTTTGCAGTATAGTGGGAACTAGGGTCTATACCAATAAAAAAAAAAAATCAGAAATGTTACTTAGACTTAGGTCTAGTAGAGAGACAGTAAAGAGCTATGTGAGTATTCTGTCCAGCCTACATCAAACTATTGCATCTGTTACACATAGCAGTGTAATGTATAGTCATGTATGTCATACAGTACACAAATTAGTAGGAATTTAGGGAGAACATTAGGCTCAAGGACCAAGACCAGTCCACCTCAATCGCTTATTTCAGTCATAAATGATTCAGCTAGAGAGAGGAGCCTGGATTTAGAAGTTGGCATACAATGTTAGATGTCAATCGGTAAGGTGAAGTAAATGTTACTTGCCTCGGTCTATTTGGTAAATGCCACATGAATTGCACTGACTCTTTTAAGCTGTTTGGCCTCTATTATTTTACTGTTCTCACAATAGTTGGTATGTTAATTGGCTTTGAGGATTTAATGCCGACATTTGTCTTGTGATTTCATCCAACAGTCTTTGAAGATGCTGATCTTAATCTGGTCACCCCATCTGTCCTTTTTGCTGCGGTGGGCACTGCGGGTCAGAGGTGCACCACAGCCAGGCGGCTGGTAAGGGATTAGTTATCTTTTATGACTCCCAGGGCTTTGCTGCCATTTACCTTTTTAAAGACTAACCTAAGTTGCTCTTCTTTCTATAGTTCTTACAAGAGAGCATTCATGATGGGATCGTGGAAAAACTCTCCAAAGCCTACGCTCAAGTACGCATTGGAGACCCAAGTGAACGTAAGTAGTTTTTACTTAAAAGTAGGATGGTTTTTCTAGTGGCAATCATTCATTCAAATCTTTTTATATGATTAAATGGGTATTACAGGAAAAAATTGTAAATTACTTCTATTAAAAAATCTTAATCCTTTCCATAATTATCAGCTGCTGAAGTTGAGTTGTTGTTTTTTCTGTTTGGCAACAGTGCTCTCTGCTGACATCTCTGCTTGTCTCGAGAACTGCAGAGTAGAAGAGGTTTGCTATGGGGATTTGCTTCTAAACTGGGCGGTTCCCGAGACACTTGTCATCAGAGAGCACTTGGACAGAAAAGAACAACTCAACTTCAGCAGTTCATAAGTACTGAAAGGATTAAGATTTTTAATAGAAGTAATTTATAAACCTTAAAATTAGGTGCAGCTCACAACAGAAGGACCGAGGTAATTAAAGCTATAGCTAGACCCCACCGGCAACAAAATAACAATAAATTACAAAAAAATATAGCTTATACCTCTAGGACCTCACCAATTTGGTGCATAATGATAAGGGTGGAGATAAATTAGAATATAGCAGCGTTAGTCATAAAATATTTTTAATTAAATCTAAATATTAAAATAATGACAGATTAACACATTAAACTGGCACTATCTAGTGATAATCCCACTGGGCCCTAGTGGGATATCAAAAATGATATAATAATATTAAAAAAATGTAAAAAAAATATATAATGTCCTGTGTACTAGTGTTCCGATGTATATAGAAAAAGGTCCATTAATCCGCAAACAAAAATAAAATGAAAGTTCAGTTTTGTGGCAGAGTGTGCTTGTAACATAAAGTTAATGTCCAGATATATGATACAAATGTTGTTATAGTATCTCTCACCACTGCTTCTGGCGGCTTGATGGATCTTTACTGTGAATCGCAGCCTTACACTCCTCTCGTGCCCCGATGGTGGGAGGACGCTGAATTCTCCCATCTCCCTAGCAGCCCCGATGGCAGGGGGGGGCACAGTATGGTGTTCCGTACCGCTGGCTCCGATGGCAGGGGAGCGTGAAGCGATGTTCTGTGCTGAAGACCACACTTGCTTCCCGGCTTGCTATAGATGGAACTACTCTGGCAAGAGTGTCAGTCGGCACGGGAGCGATAGTGGGTCTGGCGGCAATGGTACGTTCGGGAGCGGTGGATAGTCCAGGGATGGCGTCCCACGTGGAGTCCTAAGTTGCGGGAGGTGTAGGCTGTGGAAGATAGTTCAAGGTATGGTTGCGGCCAGGCAGGGCGGAATGTGGCTAAATTAACTCCTCTGTTGCCGGGACCTATAAGTTTGCAGGCGGACACTAGTACTGACTGTGTGAACAGTGCAAGTCCCGCAACTTAGGAATCCACGTGGGATGCCATCCCTGGACTATCCACCGCTCCCGAACGTACCATTGCCACCAGACCCACTACCACTTCCGTGCCGACTGACACTCTTGCCGGAGTGTCAGAACAGTTCCATCTATAGCAAGCCGCGAAGCAAGTGTTGTCTTCAGCACAGAACATCGCTTCCCGCTCCCCTGCCAACGGAGCCAGCGGTACGGAACACCATACTGCGCCCCCCTGTCATCGGGGCTGCTAGGGAGACGGGAGAATTCAGCGTCCTCCCACCATCGGGGCACGAGAGGAGTGTAAGGCTGCGATCCATAGTAAAGATCCATCAAGCCGCCAGAAGCAGTGGTGAGAGATACTATAACAACATTTGTATCATATATCTGGACATTGACTTTGTTACTAGCACACTTTGCCACAAAACTGAACTTTCATTGATTTTATTTTTGTTTGCGGATTAATGTACCTTTTTCTATATACATCGGAACACTAGTACACAGGACATTATATATTTTTTTACATTTTTTTTTTTTAAATATTATTATCACTTTTGGTATCCCACTAGGGCCCAGTGGGATTATCACTAGATAGTGCCAGTTTAATGTGTTAATCTGTCATTATTTTAATATTTATATTTAATTAAAAATATTTTATGACTAACGCTGTTATATTCTAATTTATCTCCACCCTTATCATTATGCACCAAATTGGTGAGGTCCTAGAGGTATAAGCTATATATTTTTGTAATATACAAACCTGTTTAACTTTCTGGAGCCAGTTAATATATAAAAAATTTTTTTTTTCCTGGAATACCCCTTTAACTCTCACCACATGTTTTTAGGAATAGCCAATGTAAAACACGCAGTTTAAAATGAGTAGATGACAACCACTTTAACAGTATACATGCTGTAGAAATTTCTGTAGCTTAAATTCAGTTCGCCAGTGAATGGAATTGTGTGTGTGTGTGTGTGTGTGTGTGTGTGTGTGTGTACACAAAGGGGTACTCCGTCCCTAGACATCTTATCCTCTATCCAAAGGATAGGAGATAAAAGTCTGATCGTGGGGGTCCCACAGCTGGGAACCCCGCAATCTCTGCAGTACCCAGCGTTTTAGAACGCTGGGTGTCGGCGGCGGGGGTCGTGACGTCACATAACGCCCCCTCAATGCAAGTCTATGGGAGGGGGCGTTGCGGTCGCCATGCCCCCTCCCATAGACTTGCATTGAGGGGGCGTGATGTGACGTCACGACCCCTGCTGCCCGCTCCAAACTTTCGGAACAAATTGTTCTGAACGAAGGGGCAGCGGTGTACCCCTTTTTAAAGCAAATTGCATTCAGATCAGTGGTACAGGCATGGGATTTTTTGTAGAAAGCCTGCTGCATGTGAATATACCCTAAGAGGTTACCCTAATTCCTGAGTAACAAAAAGGAGCCAGATCTATGTGTGCTGGCACCAGGCTTAGGATCATTAATTCATTAGTTCATATAAATCTGCCCTTTTATTACAGTAAGAACTGCAATACTGGACAGAAAACACTTTTTTTGCTGCGTTGAAACTTTTTTATTTACCGGGGTTTTGTAGGATTTTTCTTGTATTAAATGCTTATCCTTTGTCCCTTCACTTAAGTGGGACAAGCATTGAAACCAGGTATAGCTGCAGCCCAATGTACAAAGTTCTGTCTGGTAAGAAGTGAAGAGGCTGCAATGGTACATGAGCATCATAGCCCCTTTAATCAGCTGACCAGCAGAGTTGGACACTTGGAGCCGTATTTACAGCTTGTGCTGCCCTAGGCTCTTGGATTATGTACACCTCATTAGGGTGATTCCCCAAGAGTTGGACATTTTTCATGCAGATCTGTCACAAGTGCACAGAAAAAAACTCATGTGTTACATGCAGTTTTTGTTGCAGATTTACCATGGATCTGCCCCTGTACACAGAACATATTGAAATCAATCACAAATCCACAACAAAGAGAGCGGTTGAAAATCTGTAGATACACTTTGTAGCTGTTCTGACCCATGAAGGATGCAACCAAGAAAGATTTTTTTTCTCCATGCCACAGCATGGCAGCAGCTACCTTTTCAAAGTGTTTATAATTTAGTTTATAATCTGCTCTCCTCAACCCTGCTGTCCAAGGCGCAGGCCCATAGGTGCCTAATGGCAAGTACAGATGTAGCGCACACCAGCTGTATCATGGTACTGCAACATCTAGTTAACTCTGCACACCAAGTGTAGTGTATAGTACTACTTGCTGGTGCAGGCACTCTTGCACCCTGCCTGGTAAATGTACTATGTACATCGCTGCTCACTACATTTGCTGACCCAGGTGCTCTCTCTTCCATCCTGGTGAAGGTTGAGAGTGATAAAACATCACCACTCATTATAAAAGAAAGGAGTCTGGACATGGACAGGAATCCCTATACTGTACATAAGTTCTGTAGCACGCCACAGAAAATGAGTATTGCACTGCCAATCATGTTTGTAGCCACTACTTGTATAGAGAGAAAAAAAAGTACTGGAAAACCCTTAAATTAATTTGTTGGCATGTCGGACAATGCTTTAAAGAGTTGGTTGAGCAGGGGGTGGGAGTTGGTTGGTTAGAAGTATATCCATTGAGTAGTATATAGAAAACAAAACTTCTACTCCCCTCCAGCACTCCTACGGTGCCTCCAGTCTACTGCTCCGGTCCACTGGTGTGGTCTTCTAATTTCTTCTGGGGCCCAACAAGTCATGCTGCAGCTCAGTTAATTGTTTCCCACAGCCGTCTTAGCTGAGCTGCAACATGACTTGACTTGTACATGTAGTGTGTGTGTGTGTGTGTGTGTTTGTTGCAGTATCTTGTAATACCTTTTTTATTGGACTAACAGTATTTTGTAGAGACAAGCTTTCGGGATTCCTCGCTTTATCAAGTCAAAAGCATTTCTGAGCTCATAAAAAGAAAACACACAGGTTCCATCTCACAAAATATGCAGGGGTTAAAACGTGGAGAATTTACACTAAATTGGGGAATAAATTGTATAGCTATAGGATGATAGACTACAGATAATGGTGAGACTGGAGTGGTGGGGGGGGGGCAGGGGTGAGATGGTGATACAGCAGGACATACAGAGAGAAGAAAACACAGTTTATAGGAAGTTTTGATAATATGGATTTGAGCTTCTTAGCCCATTAAGTCCTCTGAGGTGTTTTTTTTATTTTTTTTATTTTTTTTTTGCCTTCCTCTGGATCAATTCAGTAGGGTTATAGGTTGAACTTGATGGTCTTTTTTTAACCTTAAGAACTATGCTTCGATGTTTTTTATGATTCAAAGAACATCATTTTGGCTTCAAATGTCTTTCTTTCTTGGGTGTTTTCTTCTTTATGAGCTCAGAAATGCTTTTGACTTGATAAAGTGAGGAATCCCGAAAGCTTGTCTCTACAAAATGCTGTTAGTCCACTAAAAAAAAAAGGTATTACAAGATACTGTAGCATCCTATGATTTTGCATTTGCATCACTGGACTAATACAGCTACTCCTTACTACATATATAGATATATAATTTTTATATTCTACACAATGGGCAAACAAAACCCACATAAAAAAAACCCTTCCACTGTATTTCTCCCTTAAGCTTTGCTAGCCTTGCATTTTACTTCTCCTTACCTGACTTTGTGTTATCCTCTATTTTTCTGTAGCCGACACATTGTGTGGACCTCTACACACAAAGCAGGCTGTGGAAATGTTTCTGTCAGCCATCGAACAAGCCAAATGTGAAGGCGGCACAGTTGTTTGCGGTGGTAAGGTAAGTCTACGTAGGTAAAGAATGCAGCCTCTCGGTGAACTCGGCTTGCTTCATGACATAGATCTCTTTTGAAGGTCATTGATCGTCCAGGAAATTTTGTGGAACCAACAATCATGACTGGCCTTGCTCATGATTCCCCCATTGTTCATAAAGAAACGTTTGCTCCAATACTTTACATCATCAAATTTAAGGTAATGTGTTTTATATTGCTTGATAAGTTTCTAGACTAAATGAATCGACTATAGAGCGGTCATACGGTGATGGGATTTTTTCATCATATTCATGGCTCAGACTGTTTGTTTAAAGCGAATCACAATTCTCACCACTGTCCCCTCCAATTTCTTTAATACAGAATACACATTTATTAATAGTGGACTATTATGTATGGCTTTGGTGGTATACCGTTACAGTTCATGGGCTATGTTGAATTGTGAGCAACTTTGCACTAAGCCCTAGATGCTGCGTGCACAGACTCTGATAATGGAGATCCTGAGGGGTGTGTGTGGTCATTTTCGACATTACACCTACTGGATACATTTTGGCTAGCCTTGCTTTCACATTTTACACATTTTATTTCTGACTGAAGACATTCTATTGGGTTAAGGTGATTGGTTTCATTCTATTGGGTTATAAGTGATTCTTTCACAGGCCACTTCATAATGTATGGAGCTGTCAGAGTTGTTTTTTCCCTCTATATTGTCTCTCTTCTGTGTATGTGGGTGCTGCGGCTCTGGCAAACAGTTGATAGTCAGGAATGCCAGGTATCCGATCACTACTGATTAGATATTTCAAAGCTTTATCCAGACAAAAGGCATCAACAAGAAAAAGTCCCCCCCAATCGGACCAAATAAAGCAAGGGCCCCCAGCAAGACTCCACCCCTGCCCCACCCAGTATGTACATGAATATTTGCCATAGAATAGGGGGTGCAGTGCACTTGAGGCTATGGTGTACTTTGAGGGATGGCAATGCCAATAACCTTAACTACACCAAGCACTTAAAAACACTGAACTATACTCCTCTTTTTTGTGCCAACTTGGGATCTCTGTCTGCGATACCCAGTCCAACTTGGCTCCAGCCTTCACTCACCTTAAAGAGGTTCTACGGTGGAAAACATTTTTTAAATCAACTGGTGCCAGAAATTTAAACAGATTTGTAAATAACTTCTATTAAAAAATCTTATTCCTACCAGTACTTATTAGTGGCTGCATGCTTCAGAGGAAATTCTTTTCTTTTTGGATTTTTTTTTTCTGTCACGACCACAGTGCTCTCTGATGACACCTCTGTCCATTTTAGGAAATGTCCAGAGCAGCATATGTTTGCTATGGGGAATTTCTCCTGCTTTGGACAGTTCCTGACAGACAGAGGTGTCAGCAGAGAGCACCGTGTTCGTGACAGAAGAGAAATCCAAAAATAAAAGAATTTCCTCTGTAGTATACAGCCGCTAATAAGGAAGGATTAAATTTTTTTAATAGAAGTAATTTATAAATCTGTTTAACTTTCTAGCATCAGTTGATTTAAAAAAATAAAAATAAAAGTTTTCCACCGGAGTACCTGCCTTTCACCGCTCACTACATGATGCCTCAGTCAGATATATATCTCCGACTGCCATCATATAGTGAGCGGTGAAAGGCAGGTAAAAATAGCAACTGGTCCATTTATAAGCCACACACTTTACCTTTTTTGCCACCTGCTTGGGTGAGGCTGAGGCCTCTTAGATTTGTTACAGAAATAGCACAGCAGCACAGAGTATTTCTGGAGGGAACTGTAGTGAGGCAGACTGTCTGAAATACTCTGTGCTGCTGGGAAGCCTACTCCTGCCTTTTACCGCTCCCTACATGATGGCACAGTCTGAGATATAAGTTATATGTGAAGTATAACTTATATCTCTGACTGTACCATCATGTAGGGGGCGGTGAAAGGAAGGTAGAAGATGGAGTAGGCTTCCCAGCAGCACAGAGTATTTCTGGCAGACAGTCTGCCTCACTACAGTTCCCTCCAGAAATACTCTGTGTTCCTGTGCTATTTCTTTAATAAATCTTAGAGGCCTCACCCAAACAGGGGGTGGGAAAAGGGCCGCAATACACAAAATGTACTATATCTATTTAGCTGTAGATTAAAGTGCTGCTTTAGACAGTAACTCACAAATGACATCTTCTCTAATCAGCCTTGTTCCCTTCTCTTCTCCATCTGGCCTGCGCCATCATGACAATTTTTTCCAGCCACAATTCTTCACCATTTAACCTGCAAAAATAACCTATTAGGCTCCACACTTTTTTCCATGGGTGACAGAGGGGTGTAGAGGAGTGTACAGGGGTGACAGAGGGATGTAGAAGAGGGGTGTACAGGGGTGTAGAGGAGTGTACAGGGGTGTAGAGGAGTATACATGGGTAACCGAGGGGTGTAGAGGAGTGTACATGGGTAACCGAGGGGTGTAGAGGAGTGTACATGGGTGACAGGGGGCGTAGGGGGTTACAGAGGGGTGGACAGGCATGACAAGGTGGTAACAGAGGGGTGGATAGGGGCATGGGTGACAAGGATGTGGTCAGGGGTGGACAATGAAGAGTGAACATCATGGGTGACAGGAGGATGGACAGGGGTGACAGAGAGGTGGACAGGGGGGTGGACATGCATGACAGGAGGGTGAAAAGGGGGGGTAAAAGAGGGGTGGACAGGAGTGAGGGGTGGACTGGGGTGAAAAAGGGACAGAGGGGTGAATAGGGGGTGGACATGGGTGACAGAGGCGTGGATGGGGGGGGTGATTATGGGTGACAGAGGGGTGGCCAAGGTGGACATGGGAGACGGGGGGGGGGGTGACAGAGGGGTGAATAGGGGGGTGGACATTGCTGACAGGGGGGTAGACAAGGAAGACAGGGGGCATGAACAGGGGTAACGGGGTCAGAGGGGTGAATAGGGGGTGGACATGGTTGACAGAGGGGTAGACTGGGGGGGGGGGGGGGTGTCAGAGGGTTGCCCAGGGGGGACATGGGAGACGGGGGGGATGGACAAGGGGGTTAAAAGGGTGAATAAGGCTGTGGACATGGGTGACGGGGGTAGATTGGAGGGTGGACATGGGAGACGGGGTGACAGGGGGGTGAACACGAGTGACAGGGGGTCAGAGTTGTTTACAGGCGTGACAAGGGGGTAAAAGAGGGGTGGACAGGGGTCACAAAGGGACAGAGAGGTGAATAAGGGGATGGACAGGGGTGGCCAAGGTGGACATGGATGACGGGGGGGGGGGGGTGGAAATGGTAGACAGTGGGGGGGGGGGTGAACAAGTATGACAGGGGGGTGGAAAAGGATGACAAGGGGGTAAAAGAGGGGCGACAAAAGGGACAGAGGGGTGAATAGGGGATGGACATGGGTGACAGGGTAGACTGGGGCTGGACAGGGGAGGTGATGAACATGGGTGACAGGGATGGTGGTGAACATGGGTGACAGGGTGGATAAGGCGGACATGAATGAAAGGAGGGTGGACATAAATGACGGGGGGGGGTAAAGCAAGCCAACACAGGGCGCAGCTTGCAGTTCCACGGCATCTTCGGCACCATTTTTGGCTTACTGTGCCGGAGGGGGACGCTGGGTACGCACGTACGCTTCCCTTCCCCCCCCCCTCCGGCGCTGTGAGTCACAGGCGCACAGGCTGGGGCGGGAAATTATTTTAAACAAAATGCATCGGGGGAGCACGGCTTGATCTAGGGGGGGGGGGGCATGGACCCCTCTGGCCCCCCCAGCAATGCCACTGGTTCTCCGGGTGTCACGGGAAATTAAAATATATATATTATAAAATAATTTTTTATTTTATTTAAAGTGACAGGCGGTGGACAGCGGGCCCCCTTCCCGACCGGGCCTTAAGACGACGGCGGATTGGACCGGCCTGTTAGTCCGCCCCTGCCCCCAATACAAAAAGCTTATATGCAGGAGTGCTGGGTGGCAGACATCCGCTGATCTATGCTGAGGGTAACATGAATAAAAAAAATACTAAAACAAAACAGAAAAAAAAAAACCCTCTTTCAAATTCAACTAAGATGACCAAAGTCAAATCCTGAAATAAACTTATGTTAACTTAAGTCCTGCTAAGCGGCCAATAATTGAGGAACATATTCTATATTTGGTAGAGCGAGGAGGAAGCCTTTGCTTGGAATAATGAGGTGAAGCAGGGCCTATCAAGTAGCATCTTTACCAAGGACCTGGGACGAATCTTCCGCTGGCTTGGGTAATAATAGAATTGTGAAATTATTTATTATTATTAGAATATTTTAGCAATATAATTAGTATTTTTAAATACTAAATAATATTTAGTATTATGATTATCATTACTTATATTTGTGAACAGAGTATAGTAAAAACCAAATGCATAAAAAACTATTTTTAATAGAAAGTCATTGTTTTCACTTAAATGTATTCCGCATAATGTTGAGTATTGACCACATTTGTTCTACATGTATACACTTATCCCAATATTATGTTTTCCTTAAATAAGGCCTAAAGGATCAGACTGTGGTGTGGTGAATGTCAATATTCCAACTAGCGGAGCAGAGATTGGCGGAGCCTTCGGTATGTAACTCGGTTTGCAAGCTTCATGCTAGTATCAAATAGCGCTGAATGTGAAACCAACATGGTGGGATATATATGTTCCCATTGTTTACTATGAGACAATCGTATCCCAATATTTAATTCTTTTATATTACATTGTTTTAACTTAAAATGTGTTTTATTACATACAGAAAAACAAGGGATTACACTTTCTTCCTTGACATGATTAAAGTTTACTTTTATTTTTGGTATCAACATTTTTGGGCCATGCTATAGTGATAATGTCAAGCACTGTATTTGTAACATTTGATTGTAAAGCCATGAGTGTAGTTATTAGTCTTTCCACTTGGTGGCACTGTTCTATTGCGGTCTGTTTGTCTATAGTAGTGCATATATCACTGCATGTAGAGCTCACATAGGAGTCCACTCCTGAAAAATCTCAATAAAAATTATTGGAAAATAAATAGGTACCCATGTGCACTTGGTCAGCAAGGGAGTCTGTAAAATTAGTCATTTTAAGTTAATCTCCATTTTCACTATTTATCTCAGGTGGTGAAAAACACACTGGAGGTGGAAGAGAGTCTGGTAGTGATTCCTGGAAACATTATATGAGAAGATCTACATGGTAAGTGGATTCCAGGGGAGTCCAGTAGAAAGTACAAGTCCAGTTGGATTAGGATGCTAATAAATGAGGGTGTGTGTGTGTATAGAGATGTCTTGTAAGAGAGGAAAACGACCACAGCTATGGAGATTAGAGGGAAACAATTATAACAAACTATCAAATCCTTGGCGTAAAAAAAACAAAGCAAAAAAACAAAAACAAAAGCGGACCACAACGCTAATGCATTTAATAAAAAAAAAATCACTGAATATAAATGTCTATAGAAGATTAAAAGAGAATTTGCTTAAAGGGTAGCTCCCACCATCCTATTCCCCCCCCCCCCCCCCCCCGCTACGGCACTAGCCCGTTCCGTCCTCCGCATACCCCGTTCCCTCATTACACTTGCAGTTACTGCAGAGTCCGGCAGCGGGCGTGCAGGGACAGCGGTGGCCGGGGAGCCAACGCGCTCGCTCCCGCCTGTCTGATTGACCAGCAGGGAGCGAGTGCAGCCTAACTGAAAAAGGACTGATTGCCACTCCAAAATGAGTCCTTTTTCAGTGGCCGGTTTTTAAATGTAAATTAAACCTTTTTAATGAAAAAAATAATAATAAAAGTATATTAGAGATATGTTGTAGTACATAAGTACTACAACATATCAAAAAATAAAGTTGGTGACAGTGCCCATTTAAAAGTAAAGATGCCACCATGTTACCCCCTGCAGCATCATGGGGATTCAGTCCCTTCATGAACTTCATGAACTGATCGTCCAGTTCTGTAGAAATCTAATTCCATTAGAGGGAGGGTGAGGGGCATGATGAATTTTATATAGCAGTACTATCTGTCATACTCTGCTGTTAAACTTCCCTGAAATGGCAGAAAAAGATAAGGCAAACATTAACTAGTAACAATGAAATCCTGACAATAACAATTGCAGCAATCATTAGGTTATTACTGACACCAAATAAGAACAGGTCTTGTTAAATAAGTAAAATTTTTAGTATTGCTAAATTCAATTTTTTACTGCGATTATATTAGTAGATGTTCCATGTAAAAGGAACCTGTCAGCTGTTTCATCCTGCCTGAATGACGGGCAGCATGAAACAGGCTGTGATTGACAGGCCTTTCTTTAAACATAAATAAGGAGACCTGTCAATTACAGCCTAGATGGTTAGGGAATAACCAGCAGGAAGCTGCCTTCACAGCGTTCACACTGAGGGATCCGCAGCGTATTTTATGCTGCGGATCCGCCGACGATGGACCCCTACGTTGTGCCTCCATCTGTGTCTGCTAATAGCAACAATCTGCCGCTACCAGCTGACACGCTGCGTTGTGCGAGTCGCCGCGTGCATGCGCATGAGAACGACGACTCGCACATTGCAGAGTGTCTGCTCGTAGCGGCAGATTGCCACTATGATCAAGCACAGATGAAGGTACAATGTAGGGGTCCATCAACGGCAAATCCGCAGCATAAAATACACTGCATATCTGTGAACGTGGTCTTATGCCTTTTTCCTGGCTATTCTTTAACTGCTTGGGCTGGAGTCAAACTATGGAATTGTCGACCAGAATTCCGGTCGGAAATTTTGGTGCAATGGGATTCCACTGCACAGTGCACACTACGAAATTTCAGCGGCAAACGTTCCACCTATAAATTTCCTCCACCAAAGTATGGTCTTGTTTGTTCTGTCACTATGTTCACACGTCGGAATTTCCAAGTGGAATATTCTGCTGGGAAATTTTGCTGCAATTGAGTCCAATTGATTTCAATGCATTGTGCACACAGCACATTTCCAAGCAGTCCTAGCGCCCACCGAAATTTTTCAAATGTGCTGAATGGAAAATAACTGTGTGAACATAGCCTTTAGGAGGAATCCGCGCAGCAGACATTGCCGTCTATGGGGGCAGCAATGTCCGCACTGTCCTAGTGCCGTCTGATTCAGTCACTGGTCGCACTCGGACTAGATTTTGTCCTGCCGCTAATTCTATATTGTGAACCCATCCTTATGCTTATCATGGCACAGTATTAAAAAAAAAATAACAGCTATTTTGTAGCCTTTGGTGCCCTAATTCCAACACACAGTTTTTACAGTATTTTGTTGCAATGCCCCTCTGTCCCTGAGATGTAGGGATTTTGCTGTTTAGTTGAGGGCTTTGTATATTCCTAAATTGTCAGATGGAGAGGAACAATAGTTCAAAAAGTTCTCTTAATGCTAGGCAGTCCGGGCTTTCTTTAGGAGTGGAAGGCATGTGACTGCTGTAGCCAATCAGCAGCCTTGACGGTAATGCTCTGTACTCTGTACTGGCATCATGGCTCCTATCACTAAATTGGATGCCAGGAGTACTGAGCATGACCCCTGAGGCTGCTGATTAGCTGAGGCGGTCACATGATCCACATGGGAATGGAGAGTAACAGTTCAATTTAATTTGGGGCCTTTAAATAATTTTCATTATTATTATTATTATTATTATTATTATTACTAATAATAATATTATCGTTATTATTATTTAAGGCAGTAAAATCTGTACAAAAAGGGATTTGGTTGCTATTGCAACTGCACCATTATCTTTAAAAAAGGGAGTACCCCTTTAATTCCAACACTGGAATTACTGCCATTTTTAATCAACTGGTGCCAGAAAGTTAGAGATTTGTAAATTTACTTCTATTTAAAAATCTTAATCCTTCCAGTACTTATCAGCTGCTGTATGTTCCATAGGAAGTTCTTTTCTGTTTGAATTTCCTTTGTCTGATCACAGTGCTCTCTGCTGACACTTCATGTCAGGAACTGTCCAGAGCAGCATAGGTTTCCTATGGG
Organism: Hyla sarda; assembly: GCF_029499605.1. NCBI lineage: Eukaryota > Metazoa > Chordata > Amphibia > Anura > Hylidae > Hyla > Hyla sarda. The sequence goes on from NC_079189.1 coordinate 482,591,409, forward strand.
ATTTTCTCCTACTCTAGACAGTTCCTAAAATGGACAGTGGTGTCAGTGGAGAGCACTGTGGTCTGACAGAACGGAAATCCAAAAAGAAAGAAACTGCCTGTTGATCATACAGCAGCTGTTAAGTACTAGAAGGATTAAGATTTTTAAATAGAAGTAATTTTACAAATCCATTTAACTTTCTGGCACCAGTTGATTTAAAAATAAATGTTTTCCAGTGGAGTACCACTTTAATGCTGTTTTAAAAACAATGGCCCCGATTTATTAAGCTGCCTGAAACTACGTCACTTGTCTGGTAAAATAAAAGCTGAGCTGTGATTGATTTTCATGCAGCTTTAATAAATCTGGACCAATGTAAGATGAAAAGTATAGTGGCTCAGTAGATACGTGTGAACCCAGTCTTAGCGGTTAAGCTAGTGTTTCCCAACCAGTGTGGTTCCAGCTGTTGCATGCTGGGAGTTTTAGTTTTACAACAGCTGGAGGCACACTGGTTGGGAAACACTGTGTTAAGCTATAAACGGCTGCACCTTCCTGAATCATAACTCATTGTAATGAAGGAAGCTGTATCTGTTGCATGACAGCATAAAGCACCTGACATGTCCCCCCCCCCCCCCCCCCCTAAGGGTAAAGTCACATGTAGCGGGTTTCCAGCAGCTGAAGTTCCACTTGCGGAATTTCAGCTATGGGAAACCCACTGGTGTTGTTATATGTGACCCTACCCTAAAGGGGTATTCCAGTGCCTGATAATGAAGTGTGTGATTGCAGGGGCTCCGACTGCAGTGGGATTGGCATGTGCACCACAGTTCTCTGCAGCCTCCAGAGGTAGAGGAGCGCTGTACTTGGGGGGCTTCATAAAGAATGGAGTATCATTCACATGTTCATCTCATTGCTCCATTCAGCCGGGAAAGTCTGTTTTACAGATTGCGGGGGGTCGCAGTGGTCAGGCCTCCCCTTAATCAAACACTTAACCCCTATCGTGTGGATAGGGGTTAAATTATTGGGTGCTTGAGTACCCCTTTTAAGGACTCTCACACTTGAGCTATGCTGTGCTTTGACCAGTGTAACAGTGTTTGGGCTGCACTCCATGGAGGTTACACTATAACCCATAATTGGCAACAAGTCATGCAATGCTTTTACTGTTAAAGGGGCTATACAGCCCAAATAAAACAGACTTAAAGGGGTACTCCACTGAAAACTTTTTTTTTTTTAATCAAGTGGTGCCAGAAAGTTAAACAGATTTGTAAATTACTGACCAAAAAATATATACCTTATACACAGAATAGGTGAATAGGTGTATGATCGCAGTGGGATCCCCTATCGCTGGGACCCCCTATTTTCCTAGTACACGGCCCTGACTCTCTGCGCTACATGGAGTGGTGGGCTGCACATGCTCCATGCATTGTTTATGGCAGAATTGCTTCTATTAAAAAAAAATCTTAATCCTTCTAGTACTTATCAGCTGCTGTATGATCCACAGGAAGTTCTTTTCTTTTTGGATTTCTTTTGTCTGACCACAGTGCTCTCTGCTGACACATCTGTCCCTTTCAGGAACTGTCCAGAGTAAGAGCAAATCCCCAAAGCAAACTTATTCTGCTTTAGACAGTTCCTGACATGGACAGAGGTGTCAGCAGAGAGCATTGTGGTCAGACAGAAAAGAAATCCAAAAAGAAAAGAACTTCCTGTGGATCATACAGCAGCTGATAAATACTAGAAGGATTAAGATTTTTTTTTAATAGAAGTAATTCTGCCATAGACAATGCATGGAGCATGTGCAGCCCACCACTCCATGTAGCGCGGAGAGTCAGGGCCGTGTACTAGGAAAATAGGGGGTCCCAGCGACCGGACCCACTGCGATCATACACCTATTCTGTGTATAAGGTATACTTTTTTGGATAACCCCTTTAGGCCTAGATATAATAAACTGAAGGATCCATCAGACTTTAATCTGCCCTGTCTTCCTCTAATTTTTGGTTCTGTATCTCTCAGTAACTGGTATCCAATGTATCTGACAAATTTATTTTTTATGTGTACCTAACATTTACCATAAAATGGCAATAGTGTAGGGCATTTCAAGATAGTGATGTAGTGTTTATGATTATTATATGCTTTAACTCATGGTTGTCTTTTCCTAAATCCTTTGCAGTACAATCAACTACAGCAAGGAATTGCCTTTAGCGCAAGGTATAAAGTTCCAGTGAATCACCACCAGATGGCACACTTTCAACTTTCGGGGAAAAACACGGTAAAACAATCAGCCATAACATGGGGCCTATGACAGCGCCATAAATGTAGTACTTCTGAAAGACTGAAAAACATCAAATCTAAGGAGATCTGGTCCAAATAATTTTACTTTTTCAATCGTGTGCATCACAATGCTACCGCTACATCGAATATTCATTCAGAATCCTGCTGGGAACATCGCCTCCTTTACCAGTGATCATCAATGATTCCAGGATCCGTTCTGGAGCACAATAAAGGCTTACTGTTTTGTAGTCCGCAATTTGTACTTTACAAATGAACTTTGAGTATAAATACATTTCTATTGTGACTCAATATATGCTGGTGTGTTGTTTCCTTCCTCTTCCTCTCAGAACATCTGGCTCTGGAACTTTTTTTTTTTTTTTGGGGGGGGGGGGATTATTTTATTTTAATTTTTTTTATTTTTTTTGCTTCTTAAAAGCTTTTATTGGCAGTGACAAAAAAAATGTCATGGGATATCATAATGGTCTCCAAAGGGTGAACCTCCAGATGTTGCAAAACTAGCCAACGGCTATCCAGGCATGCTGGGAGTTGTAGTTTTGCAACATCTGGAGGTCCACACTTTAAAGACTGCATGTATATCACCTACTCTCTACAAATAACAATCCATGAGCATGACCCCTGAGGCTGCTGATTGGCTGAGGCGGTCACATGATCTGCATGGGAATGGAGAAGGTAAGTAACAGTATACAGTAATGTATTTTGGGGCCTTTAATAATTATTATTCATTAATATTATTATTGCTAATAATATTATCAGCATTATTTACGGTAGAAAAATAGGCACAAAAAGTGGTTGCTATCGCAACTGCACCATTATCTTAAAGAAAATGGCAATAATTAGTGTTGGATTTAAGATATGAAAGCTGAACTGCAACTGAATTTCAGGCAGCTTGATAAATCTAGGCCATTGTTTTAAAAAACAGCCTTTAAAAGGGTACTCTGGCGCTAAACATCTTATCCCCTATCAAAAGGGTAGGGGATAAAATGTTAGATCGTAGGGATCTCGCTGCTGGGGAGCCCTGCGATCTCTCCTGCAGCACCACTGTTTTTCAGCTGCACAGAGCGAGATTCGCTATGTGGCTGACGACTGGCAGTGCAGGGGACAGAGTATCGTGACGTCACGGCCCCTCCCATAGACTTGTGTGGTGGACTACCGGTGTATGACGGGACCACGGGTGTAGGTGGTGGGATCAGATGGTATTAATCACCTAGTGTTCGTGACGCCAGAGTGGTTTTCTGGTACCGGAACCACACGAACGGTATCTGCGCTATTCCAATGGCTAGTTAAGGAAAGGAGAATCTACAACCAGTTATGGTTTAACGGAGGCTTTACTGAGTTTACGACAGATGGTATTATATTCACAGCTAGGCCAGATTCACAGAGGGGTGGCCAGGAACTCAGAAGACCTCGCAGCATGCTGGGACCAATTATACTTGTAATATACTTGAGACAATTATCTTGAGGCTTGACTATGCGCAGGACTTGACTATTTGTAGTGGCAGCAGACATAGACTTTTGACTTACTGGAATGACTGTAGCTTTGCGGCCTTCCAGGTAGCTGATCACTAGCACTGAGATCTCTGGTGTTTGCTGGTCTCAGTAAAGTGGTGGAAGAGTGAATTGTAATGACCGCCCCTTTATATAGTGTGGGGCTGGACTAAAGCCCATTGGTCAAGCTGTTGGTCATAGGTTAAGCTGGTGCTCTCTGGGAGAACATGTGAAAACAAATTGTGACTGCATAACCTAACGTGACAGACTTCGTTCTGTGCAGCTGAAAAACGGGGGTGATGCAGGAGAGATCGCGGGGGTCCCCAGCGGTGGGATCCCCGCAATCTAACCTCTTATCCCCTATCCTTTTCATAGGGGATAAGATGTTTAGTGACGGAGTACCCCTTTAACCAGGTGTGGTAAAATAAAAGCTGAGCTTTGATTGATTTTCATGCAGCTTAATAAATCTGGGCCAAAGTATAGCGGCTTAGTACATACCGTATATACTCGAGTATAAGCCGAGTTTTTCAGCACGATTTTTCGTGCTGAAAACACCCCCCTCGGCTTATACTCGAGTGAACTCCCCCACCCGCAGTGGTCTTCAACCTGCGGACCTCCAGAGGTTTCAAAACTACAACTCCCAGCAAGCCCGGGCAGCCATCGGCTGTCCGGGCTTGCTGGGAGTTGTAGTTTTGAAACCTCCGGAGGTCCGCAGGTTGAAGACCACTGCGGCCTTCAACATCATCCAGCCCCCTCTCACCCCCTTTAGTTCTGAGTACTCACCTCCGCTCGGCGCTGGTCCGGTCCTGCAGGACTGTCCGGTGAGGAGGTGGTCCGGTGGGATAGTGGTTCCGGGCTGCTATCTTCACCGGGGAGGCCTCTTCTAAGCGCTTCGGGCCCGGCCTCAGAATAGTCACGTTGCCGTGACAACGACGCAGAGGTGCGTCATTTGCGTCATTGTCAAGGCAACGCATCTATTCCGGGCCGGAAGCGCGGAGAAGAGGCGCCCCCGGTGAAGATAGGAGCCCGGACCACCTCCCCACCGGACCACCTCCTCACCGGACAGCCCTGCAGGACCGGACCAGCGCCGAGCGGAGGTGAGTACTCAGAACTAAAGGGGGTGAGAGGGGGGCTAGATGATGTTGAAGGCCGCAGTGGTCTTCAACCTGCGGACCTCCGGAGGTTTCAAAACTACAACTCCCAGCAAGCCCGGACAGCCGATGGCTGCCCGGGTTTGCTGGGAGTTGTAGTTTTGAAACCTCTGGAGGTCCGCAGGTTGAAGACCACTGAGGGCGAATGATGAGAAGAGGATGATGAAGGGGGGGTGTGGGGATGATGAAGGGGGGTGGGGATGATTACAAGGGGATGATGAAGGGGGGATGTGTGGGATGATAAGGGGATGATGAAGGGGGGATGTGCGGGATGATAAGGGGATGATGAAGGGGGGATGTGTGGGATGATAAGGGGATGATGAAGGGGGGATGTGCGGGATGATAAGGGGATGATGAAGGGGGGATGTGTGGGATGATGACAAGGGGATGATGAAGGGGGATGTGTGGGATGATAAGGGGATGATGAAGGGGGGATGTGTGGGATGATGACAAGGGGATGATGATGAGGATGTTAATGATGGGTCTGGATGATGACAGGGGGGGATGAGGTATTTCCCACCCTAGGCTTATACTCGAGTCAATAACTTTTCCTGGGATTTTGGGTTGAAATTAGGGGTCTCGGCTTATACTCGGGTCGGCTTATACTCGAGTATATACGGTACGTGTGAACCCAGTCTTAGTGGTTAAGCTATAAATGGCTGCACCTTCCTGAGATGTCGCAGTCATAACTCATTGTAATGAAGGAAGCGGTATCTGTTCAATGACATTGGTTAGAGCAGCATAAAGCACCTGACAGGTACTCCCTAAGGGAAAAGTCACATGTAGGGGGTTTCAGTCAGCTGAAATTCCGCGTCCAGAATTTCAGCTATGGGAAACCCACTGGTGATGTGCTATGTGTGACCCTACCCTAAAGGGGTATTCCAGTGCCTAACAAGTATCTGATGGTGAAAATGTTATGTGATAACACAGTGGCCTTTAAAGTGTATCCCTCCAGATGTTGCAAAACTACAACTCCCAGCATGCCCGGACAGCCGTTGGCTATCCGGGCATGCTGGGAGTTGTAGTTTTGCAGCATCTGGAGGCCTACACTTTTATAGACTGCTTGTATATCACCTACTCTGTCTATAGATAACAATCCTATCACTATTGTAGGAAACACTATTTTTATACTCTAGACAGGGCGGTGTAGAAGCATAGATGCCTCCTGACAGAGAAGCCTACTCCACAAGTGGTAGTTTGCCTAGCAGAAGTCTCTGGTCTGTCCTGCCAGACAAATAAGTGATAAAGGATAACTGATTGTCCATTTGAGCCACTTTCTATCAAAGTAGACTGCAAAACACAGCAGATTTTCTGCATGGAATTTCCATGTGGAAAATCTGCAGCACTTGTATCATGGAACTTTGTAAATATCAACCACGTGCCGGTGCGGATTTAAAATCCACAACATGTCAATTGTTGAATCTGTCGTGGATTTAGTGCAGATTTCCACCACTGCCTTGGTCAGAATCCACAATAAGGCTATGTTCACATGGTGAAACGTCTGCATGCAAAATTTCTGTGCGGCCATTTCACAGACAGCGGAGCGCCGGCAGAACATGCCAACGGTAGGACCGCTTGGAAATGTCTCATAGTTGCCAATGCATTTCTTTGTGGAATCCGCGGAAAGAATAGACATGACTAGTCTTTCTGCTTACGCCGGAATCAGAATTTTTGTGCCAGATGTTTCTTGGGCAAAAATTTTATCATGAGAACAGTGCAGCAGAATCCTCTTGAAATCAATGGGACTCTGCTGCTGCGGAATTCTGCACCGACGTTCTGCCGTGTGAACAGTGGCTTCAGTCTGCAGGTGTCCTTGCTACGGGTCTGCAGTAAAACCCACTACTATTGATTTGGAGTAAATTGAAAATTTAAGGAGATGTTTACACATAGGGGGACATTTATTGTTTGCGTTGGTAAGCGAGTTCTGAAGAGATTTTTTTTATTTATTTATGTGCTACATATTTATCATACTATTACAGGGGGGTGATAAATTTGGAGCACATAAGCAAAACAAACATGTTGCAGCTGAGACTTCTGTGAGACTTTTTTGCAACTTTTAACATTTGCTCATGTAAGGGAGTTTTGTACTCCAGGTGAGACAAGGAGCAGACTTGCGACTTTTTGTAAGGGGTTTGCAACATTTTTAAAAATATTTTTATACTTATGTGCGACTTTCGCACATCATAAATTTGCGACCACACTAGTGAAAACTGAAATTTGCTTAGATAAAGCTGTTGTGCAACTTTTGCGGGTAAGCAAAAAAAGTTACAAACAAAGTGCTTAGGTGCATGAGTGACTTTTTGTGCGCCCGGAGTAAGCAAAAAAGCTCTAAATACTTGATAATTGTCCCCAATAGTGGATACGCTGCAGATTTGTTCCCAATTAATTTTAATGGAAAAGTCAATCTGCAGCATATCGGACACGTTGTTGCCTAAAACGGGTGACTATGTATGAATGCAAGGTGGCATCCATCGGAAGTATAAGTCCGCGAGTCCCCCCAATGTAGACACTGCAAAAACCTATTAAAAAAAAAAATCCTTAGTGCGACCCGCTCACTGCTCATATATAAAGATATGGATTATAGCAGGCAAGAAAAGTACTCTACACAGTAGAAGGAACAGGGATCTCTTCACTCAGATTCCCTTTAAAGGAAAACTGTCAGCAAGTTCACCCACATTAAACCCAATAGACTGGGTTATAGTGTGGATCAGGAGTCACCTAAATTTTTTTTGGTCCATCAGCTGCCGAGTTATGCCCCTGTAAAGTTCTTTTCTTCAGTGTATGATTAGCGCTTTCAAGGCGGGACCCCTGCCGGCCATCTGCCTCGGCCTCCCCCACTGAAGTTTCTATGCCTGCCCCTGTTTGAATGTTCATTATCTTCAACCCCATGTCCTAGTGATGTGGAGTCACATATCCCCTGAGTGCATCGCTCTGTCTGCAGTGCGCATGTGCATGATGCTGTGTGTACGTCAATACTGAAGCCTCGCTACTCCCGACTTCCGGGTGTGGCAAGGGACAGGCGCATGCACCGGTCCCTCGCTACACCCGGAAGTCGTTCCTTTAAATCATTAAAGGTCTGTCAGCAGGTTAAGGTATCCAAATAGGCTAACAGGGGGCATGGAAATGATATGCAAATTAGGCCATTTGGTGCACGGCCTTTCTTTACCCATAGGTGCACTAATATGCATCCCCACTCGTCTAAAAATGCAGCCCCTTTGTAGTGACTTACCTCATGGCTACTGCAGAGGTGGCTCAGTATTCACGAGGAGGCATTGTTAGAGGAGCCGCTGGTAGCCGTATTGATGCACCCATGAGTAAAGTAATGCACCCAGTGCACCAACCGGCTTTAATTTTATAGAAATAAAATTGCATCTTAGAGAGAAACTGCATACTGGAGAGTGATATTACATAATCCTCAGTGTAACGTCCCCTATTAGCCTATATCAGTAGGTAAGGATGCCCTAACCTGCTGATAGTTTCCCTTTTAACACCCATCAGTTCTCTAACAAAGAAAGAAAAAGTAATCCAAAGATTTTTCTAACCAGTAACTAAAGGGGTACTGCAGGGAAAAGTAACTTATCTACTATCCACAGGATAGGGGATACGTGTCAGATGCCCCATTCATTTCTATGGGAGCACATATGATGCCGGAGTACAGCACTCTGGTCTCTTTGCCACTTCCATAGAGAATGAATGGAGCTTGTGCCGACTGCAGCACACCCTTCTCTCAAAGTGCCAGGGCCTGTTCAAGTGAATGCGGGAGGTGCCGGAGGTCAGACCCCCCATGCTCTTGACATCTATACCCTTTTTTTGCTGCAGTACCCCTTTTAACCTAATCTGTATTAATTGGCGGCATAGTGATCACTGCTTGGTCTGATCTCCTTTTCCTAGCAGGTATTGTTATAGATATGCTCACAGAAGGAGTTTAAAAAAACAAATAACTTTCTCTAGTTTTTGTGCCACTGCTGGTATTACAAAGTTTTGGTCCCTGCTGTGTAACGCTTCTGGGTTTGAGGGCTTGATGTCACATACTGGCTCAGCCAATATGTGGCTAAAGTGCGTCACCAGCCTTCGGCTGTCCGGACTTGCTGGGAGTTGTAGTTTTGCAACAGCTGCCGGCACCCTGGTTGGGAATCACTGGACTACACAGTAAAACCCCTAGAATCTGACACCAATGGGAATTGATAGGTGCTGAATGAAACATTTTTTTTTTTTCATAGGAAAATAGTTTTACAGATTTATTTGCTCATTTGTTGAATATCTGATTCATAGTTTACACATTCACAATCCCTAAGATATTAACAGGAGGGGTCAGTACAGTGTATCTGATAGTTGTCACCTTTTCCTGCAGTAAAGAAATTTCCAAGACTGATTTTTACACCAGTACATTTTCCGTGGTTAGTCACACCAGTTCACCTTTGTGGACTTTAGATGTAGCTCCGGAGCCATATATTATTATTGAACCATGATCACTGACTAGTTACATAGTTACATAGTTACATAGTTAGTACGGTCGAAAAAAGACATATGTCCATCAAGTTCAACCAGGGAATTAAGGGGTAGGGGTGTGGCGCGATATTGGGGAAGGGATGAGATTTTATATTTCTTCATAAGCATTAATCTTATTTTGTTCCAGGAATGTATCTAATCCTGTTTTAAAGCTGTTAATTGTTCCTGCTGTGACCAGTTCCTGAGGTAGACCGTTCCATAAATTCACAGTCCTCACGGTAAAGAAGGCGTGTCGCCCCTTGAGACTAAACTTTTTCTTCTCCAGACGGAGGCAGTGCCCCCTCGTCCTTTGGGGGGGTTTAACCTGGAACAGTTTTTCTCCATATTTTTTGTATGGGCCATTAATATACTTATATACGTTTATCATATCCCCCCTTAAACGTCTCTTCTCAAGACTAAACAATTGTAACTCCTTTAATCGCTCCTCATAGCTAAGATGTTCCATGCCCCATATAAGTTTAGTCGCGCGTCTCTGCACCCTTTCCAACTCCGCAGTGTCCCTTTTATGGACAGGTGACCAAAACTGAACAGCATATTCCAGGTGAGGCCGTACCAATGCTTTATAAAGGGGGAGTATTATGTCCCTGTCCCTTGAGTCCATGCCTCTTTTGATACATGACAATATCCTGCCGGCTTTGGAAGCAGCAGCCTGACATTGCATGCTATTCTGTAGTCTATGATCTACAAGTACACCCAGATCCTTCTCTACCAGTGACTCTGCCAGTTTAATCCCCCCTAAGACATGCAGGTTATTAGTACCCAGATGCATAACTTTACATTTATCCACATTGAACCTCATTTGCCAAGTGGATGCCCAGACACTTAGTCTATCCAAGTCATCTTGTAACTTATGCACATCCTCTATAGACTGTACTGTGCTACAAAGCTTGGTGTCATCTGCAAAGATAGAAACAGAGCTGTTAATACCATCCTCTATATCATTGATAAATAAATTAAACAACAGCGGGCCCAGTACTGAACCTTGGGGTACACCACTAATAACCGGGGACCAATCAGAGTACGAATCATTGACCACCACTCTCTGGGTACGATCCATGAGCCAGTGTTCAATCCAGTTACAAACTAAAGTTTCCAAGCCCAAGGACCTTAACTTACCTGTCAGATATCTATGAGGGACAGTATCAAATGCTTTAGCAAAATCCAGAAACACTATATCCACAGCCATTCCTCTGTCAAGGCTTCTACTCACCTCTTCATAAAAGCAAATTAGATTGGTTTGACAACTTCTATCCTTAGTAAACCCATGCTGGCTATCACTTATAATACAATTATCCCCTATGTATTCCTGTATGTAATCCCTTATAAGTCCTTCAAACAATTTACCCACAATGCACGTTAAACTTACCGGTCTATAGTTTCCTGGGGAAGACCTAGAGCCCTTTTTGAAGATTGGCACCACATTCGCCTTGCGCCAGTCCCTTGGCACAATACCAGACACCAGAGAATCTCTAAATATCATGAACAGGGGTACAGATATTACTGAACTTACCTCTCTAAGAACTCTTGGGTGTAGTCCATCCGGTCCTGGGGATTTGCTTACATTTATATCACTTAACTTACCTTGTACCATCTCTACATTAAGCCAGTTCAGTACATTACATGATGTGTTACCAGCACTGACCTGGCCAATGTCAGCTCCTTCTTCCATAGTATATACAGAACTAAAGAACCCATTCAGTAGCTCCGCCTTCTCTTGATCGCCTGTGACAACCTCCCCATTATCATTATTAAGGGGTCCTACATGCTCTGTCCTTGGTTTTTTTGCATTTATATATCTAAAAAAATATTTAGGATTAGTTTTGCTTTCTTTGGCCACCTGTCTCTCATTTTGAATTTTTGCTGTTTTTATTACATTTAGGATTAGTTTTGCTTTCTTTGGCCACCTGTCTCTCATTTTGAATTTTTGCTGATTTTATTACATTTTTACAGATTTTATTAAGCTCCTTGTACTGTTTAAATGTTATAGCTGACCCATCAGATTTGTATTTTTTGAAGGCTATTTTTTTGTTGTTTATTGCTCTTTTAACATCATGTGTCAGCCATGTAGGATTAAGTTTTAATCGTTTATATTTGTTCTCCTTTGGTATATATTTAGCTGTATAGTTATTTAGAGTTGATTTAAAGATGTCCCATTTACCTTCTGTATCAGTATTTGACAACACCTCCCCCCAGTCTATGTCCTGTAGTGCAGCCCTCAGCCCAGGGAAATTTGCCTTTTTAAAGTTATATGTTTTTGCCTTCCCCGCCTGTCTTTGTTTTCTACATTTTAAGTCAAAAGTAACTATATTGTGGTCGCTATTACCAAGGTTTTCCCGCACAGTTACATTACCAACCAGCTCTGCGTTGTTGGAAATGATCAGATCCAACAAGGCATCACTTCTTGTTGGGTCCTCCACAAACTGGCCCATAAAATTATCCTGCAATAAATTTAGGAATTGTCGCCCCTTTGTAGTTTTAGCCAACCCCGGACCCCAATCTATATCTGGATAGTTAAAATCTCCCATTATTACCACTGTACCTGCCCGGGCGGCCCTCTCTATTTGTTTATGAAGCCGAACTTCTATCTCTTCAGTGATATTAGGGGGTCTGTAGATTACACCAAATACAATTTTTTCAGTATTTCCCTCCTTTTGTAATTCTACCCACAATGATTCCACATCCTCAGAATCATCACACACTATGGCATCGTTCACACTGACTTTCATACCACTTCTTACATACAGACAGACTCCACCACCTTTTCTGTTCATTCTATCCTTGCGAAACAATATAAACCCCTGCAGATTGACAGCCCAGTCATGCGAGGAGTCCAGCCATGTCTCAGTGACCCCAACTATATCAATATGTTCCTCCAGTATCAAGGCCTCAAGCTCCCCCATTTTATTTGCTAGGCTTCTGGCATTTGTGAACATACACTTTACATTTCCATCCTTTATGTTATTGGGGTTAATGGGATTCAAGGGTGTAAGTTTTATTTTCCTATGAAGCCTATTCCTATTAACTATTCTAACCCCTCCCTCCGCTCCACCCCCAGGTACATTTATAATTCCCAGCTGCCATCAAATTTTACTACCTTAAATGGGCACTGTCACCAACTTTATTTTTTGATATGTTGTAGTACTTATGTACTACAACCTATCTCTAATATACTTTTATTATTATTTTTTTCATTAAAAAGGTTTAATTTACATTTAAAAACCGGTCACTGAAAAAGGACTGATTTTGGAGTGGCAATCAGTTCTTTTTCAGTTAGCCTGCACTCACTCCCTGCCTGTCAATCAGACAGGCGGGAGCGAGTGCATTGGCTCCCCGGCCACTGGCTGGGAGGCCACTCCTCCCGCACATCGCCGCCGCCTCGTTGCCGCCGCTGTCCCTGCACGCCCGCTGCCGGACTCTGCAGTAACTGCAAGTGTAATGAGGGAACGGGTATGCGTGGCGGGGGTGGGGTGGGGGGGAGGAGGGAACGGGCTAGTGCCGTAGCAGGGGGGGTGGGGGGGGTGTAACGGGCTAGCAAAAAAAAAAATAGGATGGTGGGAGCTACCCTTTAAATATAATATAACCAACTTCAATTTCACTGCAGAAAGCTAAATGAAGTACACAACGTAATGGTGCACTTCATGCTTTACTTCCACATTACAGTTCCTGCCCGTATCCTACCCTGCATTAAGGAGCCAAAATTGCAGGAATTTGCCTAAACATATTTTTATTTGTCCCTATAACAAATCTAGGAAAAATCTTTTTTTTTTAATTACAAGATATATCATGTAAAAGCAACTGCACATTTGATGACATTTATGAAGATGAACAGATGAATAGTGAAGTATTTTATTAATAGGAAATTAGATTCAACAACTTTATTGTGCAGTTTTTTCCTATTGGGTTCTTCTCTTTAATTTATGATGGTAGACAGCCACTTTCGGCACACGGTCATTGCTTTCTCGCAGCTAACTTGGACATTTTTGCTTTTTGGTAACTGCAGTACCAGTTAATATGATGTACTATGCAGCTGCAAGTTGTCATGGCATGGTGGGCTTTGTAGTTTTGCAATAGGTTTGTGACCACTGACATATACACAGCTCAAAAAAATAAAGGAAACACTAAGATAACACATCCTAGATCTGAATGAATCAACTAATTGTATGAAATACTTTCGTCTTTACATAGCTGAATGTGCTGACAACAAAATCACACAAAAATTATCAATGGAAATCAAATTTGTCAACCCATGGAGGTCTGGATATGGAGTCACACTCAAAATCAAAGTGGAAAACCACACTACAGGCTGACCCAACTTTAGACCTGGACTAAAGCATCCGCCAACTCCTGGACAGTCTGTGGTGCAACGTGGCATTGGTGGATGAAGCGAGACATGATGTCCCAGATGTATTCAATCGGATTAAGGTCTTGGGAACGGGTGGGCCAGTCCATAACATCAATGTCTTCCTCTTGCAGGAACAACTGACACACTCCAGCCACATGAGGTCTAGCATTGTCTTGCATTAAAAGGAACCCAGCGCCAACTGCACCAGCATATGGTCTCACAAGGGGTCAGAGGATCTCATCTTGGTACCTAATGGCAGTCAGGCTACCTCTGGCAAGAACATGGAGGGCTGTGTGGCCCCCCAAATAAATGCCACCACACACCATTACTGACCCACCACCAAACCGGTCATGCTGGAGGATGTTGCAGGGAGCAGAACATTTTCCACGGCATCTCCAGACTTTGTCACGTCTGTCATGTGCTCAGTGTGAACCTGCTGTCATCTGTGAAGAGCACAGGGCGACAGTGGTAAATTTTCCATTCTTGGTGTTCTCTGGCAAATGCCAAACGTCCTGCACGATGTTGGTCCCTCATACCACCCTCATGGAGTCCTGCCCTGCCCCGTCCCATAGACTTGCATTGAGGGGGCGGAGCATGGCGTTGTGAGGGGGATGGGCTATGACGTCACAAGCCCCCGGCGCCAGCTCCAGCATTCAGAACAGTTTGTTCCAAACGCTGAGCAGCGAAGAACCCCTTTAATGTTGCTGCCCCCTCAAAATAACTCCACACACAGGCATTGATGTCTAAATCTTGGCAAGAGAGTGTACCCCTAGGTGGAAATGTCAAACTTGGGCCCAAGGAGCCATTTTCCCTCCCTGGTATCATGTGACTCATTAGCGTTAAAAGGTCTCAGGTGTGAAAAGCATTTTTTTGCTTTACATAAAGAAGGCCTAGGCTATAAGAAGATTGCCAAGACCCTGAAACTGAGCTGCAGTTAAGCTATAGCAATTATACAAGCTTTGTTGAAATGAACCCCCAGACCCCTTGTTAATCATTTTATAAAAAAAGAAATCTGCCAAAAAGAAGATTATTTATTTTATTTAGTTTTCTTCCTGTACAAAAATAAAAGAGAAAGAAAGCAGAAACCTTACTTATGTTTCTGCCAGGTAAACCTCACGGCAGTCAGCACTTGACAGCAAGCAAATACTGTACAGCAGAATTGGCTTAATGTAGTGCTAGGGACTTTGCTGTGCATAAATAATAACATAAATGATTACATAAAATGCTTAAATAATTAGTTACACTTTAACTAAACCCATTGAATTTTAGTTGATTAAAATCTGCTGGAGAGTTAGTCGACTAAAATAAGATTAAATCTAAAGCTATTCAGTTGACAAACAAAAATGGCATTTCAGTCAAAAGACTATCACTAAAACTAAATTATATTTGCCATCAATGTAAACTCTGCCCTAGAGGTGGAGAGCTGTTTTCATTTCCTGGGGGGGTCTCCAGGTCCTCAGACAAGAGAAAGGAAGAATATTGAGGACTTTCTATATATTATATATCCTACAATATTGCCGTGCACAAATTCATGATGTTACATACAACATCATTGTTACTAAAAATAAATAAATAAACAGTACTGAAATTGTAATACACAAAAGGTAAACAATACACAATAAACCAGTAAGCAGCAGATAGAATAAAATAAAGCTAGCACATGAAACCATATAAGGGTACGTTCACACGCGCGGATTTTCAGCGTATTTTACGCTGCAGCTTCGCTGGTGAAGGCCCGCTCTATGCTGGCTTTACATGTGCCTGCTCGTAGTGGCAACACGCCGCTACCAGCAGACACACCGATGTGCGAGTCGCAGTATACTCGCAAATTGTGGGAGCTCTCTAGCTCAGAGCAGGGAGAGCGGCCGCGATGTGCGAGTACGCCGCGCACATAGCTGCAGTGTGTCTGCTCGTAGCGGCATATTGCCGCTACCAGCAGGCACATAAAAGCCAGCATACAGTGGGGCCTTCACCAGCAAATCTGCAGCTAAATATGCTGCGAAAATCCGCGCGTGTGAACGTACCCTTAAGGAGTTCAACCTCAACGAATCACCCCAGGCAGAACTCCTTGATCATAGGCGTGCGCAGCCTATTGCATTAGGGTGTGCACCCTAAAACCACAAACTCACTCCGCGCACGCGTGTGTGTGTGTTTATATATATATATATATATATATATATATATATATATATATATATATACATACATACATACATACATACACACACACACACACACACACACACACACACACACACTCACTCACTCACATAGTGTAGGAGGATTGGATCCAGGGCCGGTTTTAGGCTTAGCATGGCCATGGGCAAAATCAGAAGTGGGGTCCCAAAAGTCGTAATAGTGCACTAATCAGATTAGCACATTTTTGGTCACTTCAAATACCATAAAAAATATCTAAAAAGCAAAAAAAAAAAAAAAAATGGTACCGATAAAAACTACAAATCACAGCGCTAAAAATTACCCTCATACATCCCCATATACAGAAAAATAAAAGTGCTATAGGGATCAGAATAGTCCAATTTTATATTTTTGTATAGTTCCCCCACATTAGGTTGGCAGCATAGTTCCCCCACATTAGGTTGGCAGTATAAATCTCCCACATTAGGATGGAAATATATTTCCCCCACATTAGGTTAGTAGTATAGTTCCCCCACATTAGGTTACATAGTTACATAGTTAGTATGGTTGAAAAAAGACATACGTCCATCAAGTCCAACCAGGTTGGCAGTACAGTTCCCCCACATTAGGTGCAGTACAGTTCCCCCACATTAGGTGCAATATAGTTCCCCCACATTAGGTGCAGTATAGTTATAATTGTAGGGAGGAGGACAAGTCTAGAATTTACCATGAGGCTTACGGGACTAATTCTACCCCTGATCTTATATTTGCCAAGGGGTTCAATGGGCGGAGCCAAAGGGTTGTCAAAATTAGGTTTTGCCTAGAGTGTCAAAAATCCATGCACCAGCCCTGACTAGACCTCCCACTTGTGTGTATGTTTGCTGGTGTTTATAGGGATGCATTTGATGTGGATCTGAAAAAAAAATTGTAAGTTGAATGGTTTACTTGGCAAACAGAAGAAAGCTTTCACTATAAGATGGTAGCACAGAGGGGGGAATATTCCAAATAGAATTTTTTTTTTGCACCAGATTGGTTGAAAAAGTGATGCGGCACCCAGCAAGCTTGGAGCAGCATGCAGGTTGTAGTTTTAGGTCTGACCACAAACTAGGACTCCCAGCATGTTGCACCATAATCTAAATTGTACTCCTATATAGTGCAAGATGTGTGTAGTTGTAGTTTTGGTCATCATATATTGTATCAGGGCATGCTGGGAATTGTAGTTGGTAACTGCACCTCCCAGCATTGCATTCCTTCAAGGAATGCAATGCTGGGATTTGCAGTTACCAACTACAATTCCCAGCATGCCCTGATACAATATATGGTGACCAAAACTACAACTCCCATTATGTTGCACTGGGGGTGCTGTGTGTGTGTGTGTGTGAGGTGCTGTGTGTGAGTGTGTGGGGGGGGGGGGTGCTGTGTGTGTGTGTTTGAGGGGTGCTGTGTGTTTGAGGGGTGCTATGGGTGCTGTGTGGGGGATTGGGCACATAATACATAATATAAAATACATACATAATACATTAAAAATGTTATTTCAGCTACCGGGTCGGTGTTCTAGTAGTTATTAGTATATTTGCTGGTAGAAGAGCATGGACTGCAGAGAGTGGGCCGTGTCCCATGTATCAGAACAAAGGAAAAAAGAAAGTTGCCTCTTTCAAGCTGCTTGTAGTATTAAAACATCAAACCTTTAATATGTATGCATTAAAAATAGAAAAAGGTGACATCAATCATGAAAGAGAAGTGAAACGCCAACACGTTTTGAGCAAAATGTAGCTCTTAATCATGGCTATATGTAGCCCAAAATGCACTGAAGTTTCACTTTTCTTTTATGATGTCCACCTTTTTCTATTTTTAATATATACAGATTAAAGATTTGATGGTTTAATACTACAAGCACCGTTATCCTTGGAAGAGCTGGAGGAAACTTTCTTTTTTCTTTTGTTCTGATTCATAATACATATATACTTACTTCATACATACATACACACATCATACATGTATAACCTACACACACACACACATATATATATATATATATATATATATATATACACACACATATATACATAATGCATAAATACATACTATATGCATACATACAAACATCATACATATATAATACATGCATACATCATACATAGATAATGATACATACATATGCACACCATACATAATACATACACACATCCATAATATATACATATACACATCATACATAAATACATCATACATACATAACATACAGTACATACATAACATATATATATATATATATATATATATATATATATATATGGTATGTATGTACTGTATGTTCTGTATGTATGATGTGTGTATGTATGATGTATTTATGTATGATGTGTATGTATATATAATGGATTTGTGAATGTATTATGTATGGTGTGCATATGTATGTATTATGTATGTATTATATATGTATGATGTTTGTATTTATGCATTATGTGTGTGTATATATATATATATATATATATATATATATTATACATACATAATGCATAAATACAAACATCATACATATATAATACATACATACATACATCCATAATATACACATGCACACATCATACATAATACATCATACATCCATAATACATACCTAATACACACCATACATACATACAATACACACCATACATACATAATACACACCATACATACATATAATACACACCATACATACATATTACACACATCATACATACATAACACACACCATACATACATATAATACACACCATACATACATATAATACACACCATACATACATAATACACACCATACATACATATTGCACACATCATACATACATACATACATATAATACACACCATACATACATATTACACACATCATACATACATATTACACACATCATACATACATACATATAATACACACCATACATACATATTACACACACCATACATACATATAATACACACCATACATACATACATAATACACACCATACATACATATAATACACACCATACATACATACATACATGCATAATACACACCATACATACATAATACACACCATACATACATATTACACACATCATACATACATACATAATACACACCATACATACATATTACACACATCATACATACATACATAATACACACCATACATACATATAATACACACCATACATACATATAATACACACCATACATACATATTACACACACCATACATACATAATACACACCATACATACATAATGCACACCATACATACATATTACACACATCATACATACATAATACACACCATACATACATAATACACACATCATACATTCCACCCCCCTCCCGTCCTCGGTCTGTGCACTTTTCTCACCTGCGGCAGCCATGTTGGGGTCAGAGGCCGGGCACATCCAATCCCATCTGTTGCACACTTTGCACCATCGCCCACTTCGATGGAAGGGGGATAGAGCGGCCGGAGGACGTGGGATAGAGGGACCGGAGCCGCAAATTCCGCAAATAAAAATAAAAAAAAGCATTTTCAAACATCCGGTGTGCCCTGCATTTTTTTCTTAATTTGCGGCTCCGGTCGCTCTATCCCCCGTCCACCGGCCGCTCTATCCCTGCTGCCTGCTGCCATACATGATGGGGATGTAGTCCTGAACTGTGAGCCTACATTGTGTAGGCTCACAGCTCAGGACTACATCCCCATCATGTATGATTGTGACTGTCTATTAAATAGGGTTGGGCTGGTGATGTCGGGGATGTCCGGTGGGGCTGGGGTTTAGTAGTGAGAAAAAAAAAAAAAGTCCTGCAGCAGCGGGCCGCGGCCGCGGTGATTAGGGTGTGCCTGTGCACACCCGGCACACCCCGTGCGCACGCCTATGTACTTGATATGGATTCAGGTGCTAGCTTTATTTTATTCCACTTACTGTTTGCTCTATACTGTTTACCTTTTGTATATTACAATTTTAGTACTGTTTACTCATAGCACTTCTTTTGGACGGCTAGAGCTGTGTTAGACTGTGGGACTACTTGCACTATGCACTTTGATTTATCTATGCCTATTTATTTGTAGCATATAGTAAATTTGAGTAGCCGTATTAGTCCAGTGATGCAAATCATAAAATGTTGCGGTATCTTGTAATACCTTTTTTATTGGACTAACAGCATTTTATAGAGACAAGCTTTCGGAATTCCTCCTTTTATCAAGTCCAGGTTGATGTAACCTGATGTAACCTGTGTCTTCTGCTTGTGAGCTTAGAGCTTGTCTCTACAAAATGCTGTTAGTCCAATAAAAAAGGTATTACAAGATACTGCAAATTTTTTAGATTTGCATCTATATACATATGTATATATATATATATATATATATATATATATATATGTATATATACATACAGTGGTCCCTCAACATACAATGGTAATTCATTCCAAATGGACCATCGTTTGTTGAAACCATCGTATGTTTAGGGATCCGTGCAATGTAAAGTATAGGACAGTGGTCTACAACCTGCGGAACTCCAGATGTTGCACAACTACAACACCCAGCATGCCCGGACAGCCAACGGTTGTCCGGGCATGCTGGGAGTTGTAGTTTTGCAACATATGGAGGTCCGCAGGTTGAAGACCACTGGTATTGGAGGTCATACTCACGTGTCCCCGCCGCTCTGGACCATCACCGCTCGTCACTGCTGCCCAGGATGTCGCCCTCCATCGCTGTCGCCGCGTCCCCGACGCTCCGGCAAGGCCTCTGCAGACCACTGCAAAGGAATCTGCATCTACCAGGAATCTACCAGTGGTCTCTCTGAAGACCACTGGTATTGGAGGTCATACTCACGTGTCTCTGCCGCTTCGGACTGTCACCGCTCGTCACCGCTGCCCAGGATGTCGCCCTCCATCGCTGTCGCCGCGTCCCTGGGGTGTCCCCGACGCTCCGGCAAGGCCTCTGCTTCCCAGGCATCCTCGCTCTCCGTTGCCGCCATCACGTCGCTATGCACGGCGCTCCTATTGGATGACGGGACGGCGTGGGCAGCTACGTGATGACGACGATGGAGAGCGCCGACGATGCAGGGGATCCTGAAGAGGACGCGCCGGAGCCCTGAGGACAGGTAAGTGATCGTCAGCGGACCACATGGGGTACCGTAAACGGCTACCCGGCGGCAGCTGAAGCAGTCTGGGCTACCGGATAGCCGTTTATGCGATGGTCCTGACAAAAGCATCATATGTTGATGCTGCCTTCAACATGCGATGGCCTCTGAGAGGCCATCGTATGTTGAAATGATCGTATGTCGGGGCCATCCTAGGTCGGGGGTCACAATATATATATATATATATATATATATATATATATTTAAAATGAATAATCATTTTTTTGGTGTGTACGTGTATATATATATTATAAATGTATGTGTATTTGTACTTTTAGTTCTACAGGCAACAAGCTTAGATTAGGAGCATGCAATCATCATTCATGAGGCATCATGCTCACGGTAACCGGCGGACTGCAGCCAGCTTGATTACCGGCTTTGGGACACTGTATCTTTGTCCATATATATATACAGGCCAGCGGTCCGTATACAGGCCAGCCTGATTACCCACAGTGGGACACTGGAGGGTTAACTTCATTTTGTCAGAAGCCAGCCCTAGGAGGGGGCACCGAACGTTTGCATATATCAATATTTAAAGATCATTTGAGGCATCCCCTGAGGATGGCTGTACGGGCATTGTCACACATGGGCGGCTGTAACATAGATATACATCTGTCAGTCAGAGTCTAGACCATTCCCCTCTTACATGGCTGCCATAGGTTACTAAGAATGAGTTACAAGTGGCGCTATGAGGACACATTAGTTAATCCTGTGTTTTGTATCTTATGTTACAGAGTATTACTATATGGTGTCCTAATTGCATTTAATGGAATATCTTCATTTCACACCTCCACATAGTCTAAGATTGACTATACCTTGTGTATATCGGGGGACACGGGATGCAGTAGTGTTATACTGTTAGTGCTGTAATAGGTAGGGTGTTTAGAATTAGAAGGGATATCGTAAGGTCACAGACAGACATCTCTTTGCACTTTGTAGCCAGCTACCTGCTGAAGCGCCGTAATTCCGATGGTTGATCAGTAACATAATTGTGTATGTATATTTTGTCAAAGCACTATTGACTGTTCAATTTGGATTGCACTTGTTACTTGTGACAGTTTTTATTTTTTTGATAGGTTTTAAAACATAGCTTTTATTACTTAAGTGTTTTTTTTCTATACAAATATTAGAATGGTGTTCTAATTGTATCTTTCACCGTATAGGGGATCTATAAAAGACAAAAGGGGATCTGTAAAAGACACAGCAAACAGGTGGAATAAGGTGCTCTGGTCACAGACTAAAATTTAAAGGGGTTAAGTGCTCTCTGATGACACGTGTCTCTGGAACCGCCCAGTTTAGAAGAGGTTTGCTATGGGGATTTGCTTCTAAACTTGGTGGTTCCCGAGACACGTGTCATCAGAGAGCACTTAGACAGAAAAGAACAACCTTATCTTCAGAAGCTCATAAGTACTGAAAGGATTAAGATTTTTTTTAATAGAAGTAATTTACAAATCTGTTTAACTTTCTGAAGCCAGTTGATATATATAAAAAAAAGTTTTTTCCTGGATAACCCCTTTAACTTGTGTGTGGTGGAAACCCAACACTGCCCATCACCCTGCCTGAACAGACCAGCCCCGGTTCTTGTTATTTTTAGTTAATTTATGTATTGCTCTTTTTGTGAGACAAAGTGCAATATATGATGAAAAAACTAAATTACATGTAGGAAACCTTTCCAAAATCTGGCTTGGTCATTAAGGCCCAAATGAGCTTTGGCTTAAAGGGGTACTACGGAGGAAATACATTTCATATCAACTGGTGCCAGAAGGTTAAACAGATTTGTAAAATACGTCTGTTTAAAAATCTTAATCCTTCCTTCTAGTAATTATCAGCTGCTGTATGCTCCAGAGGAAGTTGTATAGTTCTTTTCTGTCTGACTAAAGTGCTCTCTGCTGACACCTCTGTCCCTGTCAGGAACTGTCCAGAGCAGGAACAAATCCCCATAGCAAACCTCTCCTGCTCCGGACAGTCCCTGACATGGACAGAGGTGTCAGCAGAGAGCACTGTCGCCAGAGGGAAAAGAACAACTCAACTTCCTCTGTAATATACAGCAGCTGATAAGTACTGGAAGATTCAGATTTTTTTTTTTTATAGAAGTGATTTACAAATCAGTTGGATCCAGCCATAACAGAAGTCCAACTATTTAGCTATTAGCTGTTTCAAACACTGCTGCCTCCTTATTGTTTACCAGTGCTTGTACCTACATTCAAATGAATGGGGTAACAGTTCCTTGCATTACTGCTACTAATACATATAGGCAGTGTGAAGAGGCCACGTCGTTCGCATGCGTGCCACGGCCCCTTCAAACAGCTAATTGCTTTTAATGCAAGGAATTTGACCCCTGCCAATCTAATATGTAAACCATCACTTTTAACAGGCTTGAAAACTCCTTGAAGAGGTTAATTAATATGCCCCATTTTGTACTTTGTATACAGCAATGGTGACAATATTGTTCAGCAGTTATTAGTTTTATAGAACCTTTTGAATTTTTACCAATTTATGTGACATTACCTCTTCTCTGGGCATTTCTAGGCCTTTTGAACCACCACAGCAATGCATCTCACTTCAGTTCTAAACCTTTGTTACAACTAATGGTTTAAAATGAAAAATAGGAGTAGGAAGGTTAAGAACTATAAATGCAAACGATTCTAAAAATGGATTTAAGTGGCTTAATAGTAAAACAGTCCTAGAATGTCACTGCAAACACTATATGGCATGATCAGAATAAAGTGAAAAACAGGAAAGAGTGGAAATAAAGGTTTAGAATTTTCCACAGTACCAAGTAAAAAGCAGTTACAGTGAACATGCGTGACAAGTCTCATCTTAAAATGGGTGTACACAGTAAAGAATGTCCTGTTTAAAGTAACTAGCTTTGTTTAGAAACCAGTTTTGTTTCATTTCTTTATGCTACATGTATGCCAAAAGGTGTGGTATTTACAGGTAGACAGTACTTCCTCCTTAAAAAAAAGTCCATCGCATTTGGAATTGGCTAAAAGTGGCAATAAATGTATATAACATACTCACACGCCCTATATTCTATATGTGAGTGGAACCTATTTAAACTCAAAGTTCGGTTTATTACGATGTACGATAGCCAAAGAATTAAGTTCTGAACAAAACCCTGCTAGTTTTCAGTCTGATATTTCCTATACATTTGCATAATACATACACATAAAATATTACACACATATTTCCTTTATGTATTCACATTTTACAAGGATTCCAGATGGTACATTGACCAGACCAGACCTGTAGCTAGCTCCTTTTGCGCCCGAGGCAAGCCCAGAAAATTGCATCCCCTCCCCCACAAAATATAAAAATAAATAAATAGTTAAAAAAGTGGTTCTGAAGTATAATACAGGCATTAACTCAGAAACAGTACAGGATAAGTAATGTAGTGTATGTACACAGTGACCTCACCAGCAGACTAGTGAGTACAGCTCTGGAGTCTGGCCACTAGAGGGAGCATCTTCCTGTTTGGGTTTGCTGTGAGCGTTTGGTGCGCTCGGCTCGGAGAGAGATCCATCTGTCTCCCAGGAGCAACTTTCCTTTCCCCAGAAGGAGAGTTTGTTTCCTGGTATGAGCGAGGATCGGAGAACCCCAACACCTGCCCCCCGAAGTAGGTCTGTCGCGGCAGGGGGAGCCAACGACCAGTTGCAGAGGGACCAGCGTCAGGAACTGCACTAGAGGTCTCCGGGTTAAGGCGCTCTGCCAGGAGATGCAGTGATGTATCTCCAGCACCTCCTGAGCCCATGGAGATAAAGAGTAGTCGCAAGGCTGCTCTGAAAAGCAGCGAAGTTACAAGTGCTTCAAGTTCTGGAAGTGCAGGTACTGTAAGAACAAGCCTGGATAATGTGGACTGTGATACTCCTCCTGGAACAAAGCTAAATGCCCATGTTATTGTGGAGGAGGATTTGGGAATGCCAAGGGCCAAGGAGCCTCTAGTCATCTATAGCTCCAGGGTGGCAGAATACATTAGTGGGTATGAGGAAGCAAGGAGCAGCTTGTATAGGCTCCAGGAGGAGGTACGGGAGGCAAAAGCCTTGATGGACACTGTGACCAAAGGCCAGAAAGCTGAGCTATCAGCCAGGATTAAACAGCTGAAAAATGATATTAGGAATCTGGAGAAGAAGAGAACTTTTATTTTAGAGAACAGTGGGCCATATAAAGATAAACTTTTAAATGATGACCGCTTTGAAACAATGGAGAGAGAGAAGCAGAGACAGCTGAGGGGGCTTCAGCCATGGGTGGAGACGCTGTGGAGGCAGATAATGTTGATAATGTTGAGCCGAATCCACCCGGGGGTCTGCAACATCTGATCACATACAGTGGCCTCCCTGCAGGGCAAATGGTGATGTCATCTAGCCATGGCTCTGGCAGTTCGGGGAATGAGAGCAGCACCAGTCACCGGGGAGGGGCGCTGATGGCCCAAATCCAGCTCCTGGAGTCCCCAGGTCGCCTCCAGGACTTCACGTTTGGAATGAGTTACCAGAGGAGGCACCTGAGGGAAGGAAAAAGAAGAAGCCAAAGAAGACCAAGCAGGTATCGTTTGTATATACCCCCCCCCCTGAGACCCCTGGACTGGCCGCAGGGTCAGCTCACTGAGTGAACCCCATTTCTCAGCCCAGCCTGAGTTCTGTTGTGAATGGGTACAGATTTGTGGTGGGCATGTAGGGCCTGGTCCAGTTGCACCTCCAGCAGTGGCAGCACCGATACGCAGCACCGCAAATGTCGCTGCTGGGGGGAGGGGGGCACCTTCCTCGTCTTCTGGCTCTGGGGTGAGCAATTTGCAGCTGTGTCTCCTGAGGGCCTTAAAGAGAGGGGAGAAATCAATCAATGTAGAGGATAGGGCAGATGTTCTATCCTTTTGGATAGAGAGATATGGTCTTTCAGCCTTCTGAGAGGAAAGAGGGGGGATACTGTGTGGTCCCTCCCAATAGCCGTTCCAGGTGGTCTTCGAAGGAATGTGGTCCGGCCGAGGTGGAGAGGCAGTGATACATGTTCTCCAAGATCTCAAGTTGTTCAGCTTCTGCTGAAGTTGGGCTTTAAGGCAGCTGACATCTACGCCTTGATACATCCTTATGGTACCCGTGAGTTTGATATCAGCTTTGTTCAGCCAGAGGAGCTTGAGCTCGGCTGGCGAGACTTTGTAATTCAATACAATGTCAAGAAAGTGACCATTTTAACCCGTAACGAATCACTCTCTTGTATTGACATCATGACGTGGCTAGGTCGGTATGGAGAGGTACTGGAGGTCCCACAAAAGAACAGGGACGTTTATGGTCAAGCTTAGGCTTTCAGGAAACACCGTTACCCATATACCATCTCCGACCTTCCTCGGAAGAGATCATATCCAGATCTTCTACCAGGGTCAACCGAAGCTCCGTCACAGATGTGGCGACCCCACACATTTTAGTGCCAGTTGCACTGTGCAAAAGTGCACTCTGTGTGGGGAAATAGGCCATCTCACTGCATCTTGCAGGTGTCACTTAGGTCACCCATTCAGTTGCTGCCCTCGTTCCTTTGTCAACGCGGTTGTTGCCCCGGTGGGAGTAAGCCATGAGGTGGATTCTGTTGGGGTGATGGCTGTTGGGGATGAAGGGGTGCAGGGGCCAGGGAAGAAGAGTAAGTAAAAGACACCTGCCCAACTGAGGCATCTCAAGAAGCGCCAAAGGGAGGTGACTTCTGACCCTGTCCCTGCGGCCATTCTTAATTTTGAGGCCCTGGGGGATAGTGAACTGGATGAGGAGATTTGGAGGATCCACAAAGAGGAGGATGCTGTCTCCTAGCTGCCCACCCATGGTGAGAGCACAGATGAGGACAGTGGGAGATGGTCACAAACAAAGCAGGGTATTTG
This sequence comes from Hyla sarda, assembly GCF_029499605.1. Lineage (NCBI taxonomy): Eukaryota > Metazoa > Chordata > Amphibia > Anura > Hylidae > Hyla > Hyla sarda. The sequence continues at coordinate 482,618,293 of NC_079189.1, forward strand.
GAGGAATAAGAAAAGGGAGATTTGAGATCATTTCCCACCCGCCAGATGCCAAAGGAAGGTACAACTGACTGGTCTCTCCAACAGTTTCCGAGCCCTTTGTGACTTTTCCTCTTCGGAGGAGGAGGCTGGGGGTGAGGGTCCGGATGTTGCGGTGGGGCTCACAGGAGACGCTGAGTCCTCTCTGCCTAGGGAACCTATGTCTTCAGGGGGTTGGGGGGGACTGGCCCAGAGTCAGGGGATGAGGAAAATGTAAATAAAGGGAAAATTGACACATCCATCTCACTAAAAAGCGGTAAACCATCATCTGATGAGGAGGGTGGTGGGGTGAATGGGAAGGATGGTGGGAAAAAGAAAGCTGTCTAACTCAATCACCCTCGATGGTGGTACCCTCTCCGTTGACTCTGGCATCCATTTGTTGCCAGCATTAAGTCAAATATTGCTCAATTTGTGGCCTATGATTGATTTGCCCATATTAATGCTGATATTTTATTTTTGCAGGAGACCAGGCTTACAGACATGTCATCTATATATAAGGCTAAGAAAGTGGAGGGCCCTCCTACTGGTCTCTTGCGGCAGAGCCGTATAGCGGAGTGGCGGTCCTTTTTACCGCAGCGGTAGAATGCCGACGGGTTAGCGAGTTAGAAATGGGAGGTGCCTGATCTTAGATGTCCTCATGAAGGGACAAGAACTTCCCCTTATTAACATCTACGGCCCACAGTCTAAGTGGGACCGAAAGTGTCTCATTATGAGGATCAAACAATATCTTTATGAGGATCAAGACAGGGGAGGTTCCAGAGATAAGCGAGGTTCCAGAGACAAGCTGACTTATGATAGCGTCGCCCTTAATAGCGTAGTGAGTGAGGCTCGCCTGGTGGATGTCCCCATCCGGCACACCCCAGGCCACGCAGGATTCACCTATCATACATAGGGGTAGTTTTAGGTCCAGAATAGACAAGTTTTATTTAAAGGAGGAAGCCGTCTCTTCAGCAGTGTCTGTTGTTGAGGTGGAGTTCTCCGACCACTGTTTAATTTTGTTTTCTCTGAATGTTACAGAGACCCCTCGGATGGGCAGAGGCTATTGGAAGCTCAATTCGTCTCTCTTGGAAGAAGCGGATATAAGACATTCCTTTGAGGATTTTCTTCAGAGCCAGGTACCATTGCTGGGCCTTTGTAGCAGTAAGTCAGAGTGGTGGGAGATGTTCAAATAAAGGGTTGTGAGACTCTTCTGCCAGCTCTCGGGCCTCAGAAGCCTAAACAGGTACTGCTTGTACCAGGGCCTGAGGAAGAAACTTGAACACCTTGTCTCGACTGGAGGCAGCCAAGGGGATATCTCCAGAGTGAAGTCCTTGCTGATGAAGTGCCAGTATGACAGACACGCATCTTTGGTTTTTGAGAGGGATTACAGGAAGTACCGCTCACCTGACCTTACAGAAACTGCAAGAGATGTCAGTGAATAGTAAAGTAGTACCTCTGGTCTGTTCTTCTGAGATATGGCCTGCTGGGGGGGTTGTTGATTGTCTTAAGACCTTGTATGCAGGAGCAGAGAGTTTCCCACTTGTGAATGGTTGGATTGGCCGCTCTTTTGAGGTTGGGCCTGGCGTCCGTCAGGATTGTCCTTTGAGCCCGTTGTTGTACGCGTTTGCAATTGATCCTTTCCTACTTGAAGGCATCCAGATCCAAGATCAATCAGGATAAGTGTCAGAGTCTCTGGCTGGGAGGGGGAGATCCTGGTTTTGATCTCCTGGACACCCCCTTCCAGAGCCCCAGGAATCTACAAAAGTCCTCGGCATCGAATTTGGCCAAGGGGATTACCCCAAACAAAACTGGGACAGCAGGCTTAAAGGGGTATTCCAGAATTTTTTTTTTTGACTATGCTACAGAGGCTGTAAAGTTAGTGTAGTTCATAATATAGTGTTGGTACCTGTATGTGACGGTTTTCTCACAATTCTTATGTGATTTTCACCCCAATATTTATTTTTAACAGCATACAAAATGACTGCTGTCTCAGTTTTTCCCCAGGTTGCAATGCAGCCGAGACTTGACTCACTAGTCAGCTGATGACAGGAAGCCTGTCTGCTTCAATGGGTGGAGCGATCGCTTGGTGGGAGAGAGATCGATCTTCAACTAATGCAACAGCTGTAGGAGCCCTGATTGAAAACCACAGGTCTTTTGAATGGATGCAGCTCATTTATGTTTCAATGGGTAGGGTGGCTGATGTGTGAGAGGGAGGAAAATGGAATTGTGGGATTTGTAGTCAAAAAAAGAAAAGTCAAACAGGAAATACCAGTTCACAAAAAGCTAGCCACAGTATTATGGTAATCTCACAACATAGCCATTTAGCCTCAAGACAAGCGCAGATCCTTCATAAGCATGTCCATTACTGTTTGGCAGGTACATACTAAAATCACCTTATGGTGGATAACCCCTTCAAGATCGCCGCTCAGAGGGTGGATCAGTGGAAGGGTTGTTCTTTGACCCTCAGGGAAAGGGTTAACCTGATCAAAACATTCCTGCTCCCTTTGCTGATATATCTGGGCAGTGTATGCATGTTGCCAGGACCTCTCTGGACCCGGGTCTACATTGTGTTCTTCCAAATGTTATGGGGGAATTGACTGAACCTAGTGAAGAGGGAGGTTACTTACCATATAAGGAGACTAGGGGGGGTTGTGTATGGTCAACCCCATGGCATTCTTAGTGAATACCTTTCTTAAGACCAATATTGCAAACCTCTGGAAAGAAAGGGCTCCTCCGTGGGTATCCTCCTGTAGGGAATAGTTTTGGCCTTTCTTCCAGGAATGGGAGACAGGAGGGCAAGTGAAGGATCATCGCACATCACATGGGCATCTCCCGGCTTATGCTACCCCGGTTCTGAAAGTTATTCTTCGGTGGGGTCTGGGGATGTGGGAGATTAGGACTCTGTCGAAGGAAATTCATTGACATGAGGGTCCTGTCTTCTCATTTCCAGAGGCCATTGGCACTCAAGGATTGCCCGAGTCGGGATCTGGAGGTTGGTTTAAGGCTTTTGAATTCTATCAGGGTCCCCTTGAAGTTTTGGGACTTGACTTGGCACTGCTTCCATGGGAAACTGTGTGTGAGGGACAATCTGAAGTCCAGGAGCTCTGAGGACCGAGGATGTTCCCGTGAGGAGTGTAGAGGCTTGCTGGAAATCATGGAGCATTTTCTGCTTCATTGTCCCTTTAACACAGATGTTTACAACAGGGTGGACGCTTCCATTGGTTGGCCTACGCTGGCCAGTCTCTCCTATGCAGAATGGGCCTATGGGGCATTCAGAAACCTTGGAGGCTGGGACCGGAGCACTTTATTCCTAGTTAGCTTAGTGGTCAGGTACTACACGTGGAATGCACAGTGTTTGTGTCAACGCAGCGTAAAATCCTCCCTGTGGATAAGGTAGTTAGGAACATACTGGGTGACCTGGGGAAGGTGCTTTCTCTGGAGTACGAGAGGCTGGGTGCTGGCAGGGCTTCTCGTCTGTGGAGGGGCTCTGCCTTTAAAGTGCTTTAGCCTGTTGTCTCCTTCCCTGGTGGTGAGCTGATGCTGACACAGTAGTCTTTTTGTTTTGTGTTGTAGGTATATGGTAATATAGGGCTTGCAGGTGCTGAACTTGGGCTTTGTGTGGCTGGAAAGCCTCATTGTTGTTTGGTTTGTATAGTGTGTACTATTTTTGTATATATTTCTGTTTGTGTATTTATATATATTTAGTGTTTATTTATTTAATGTTTGTATATATTAGCATATTATTTTTTTTCTAGGGGTTGGTTCATCACATTGTGTTGAGGCTTAGTTTAGGTTGGGTGGTGGGAAAAAGGAGGGAGGGGGCTTTCTATGGGACTCTATATATGCAAAAAATCCTGGACTAGTTCATTGACATCTGTTGTCATGTATGGGGGCATGGGATGTGGGACCAGCTCAGGGCCAAAAAATAAATAAAAATAAAATTTGTATTTCCATTTGGGGTGTTTTGGTGGTTTGCGACACAAATTTTTTATTTAATTATTTTGGGTGCGAAAAATGCAACCGGGCCAGGGGTTTTTAGTTTAATTGTTAGTATTAAGGTTATAATTATTATGATTATTATTTGTTATTATTATTAATAAGTAGTGATTAGTAGTTTACATTTGTGGGGTTGTTATTATAGTGGCGTGTTTGGTGAGAATGTGGCTGGACCAGGAAATACTTTGATGGACATTTAAGGACTAGTGTTGCTCGCGAATATTCGCAATTCGAATATTATTCGCGAATATCGCATATTCGCGAATTTCGCAAATATAGCGCTATATATTCGTAATTACGAATATTCGTTGTTTTTTTTTTTTCTTCACAGTACACATCACAGTGATCACCCCTCTCTGCTTCCAGCTTGTGTGGTGTAAAGAAGGCTGTAATACTACTGTGTGAGACTGGCGCGCGAAAATTCGCATATGCGAAAATTAGTATATGCTACTTTTCGCATATGCGAATTTTCGCGTATGTAAAATTTTGTATATGCTAATATTCACATATGTTAATTTTCGCATACGCGAAGTTTCGCATATGTGAAAATAAACGAGAATATAATGAATATGCGCGAATATATGACGAATATTCGTCCATATATTCGCGAATATTCGCGAATTCGAATATGGCCTATGCCGCTCAACACTATTAAGGACTTATATGGACTCATTACTTGTATATATTGTATGTATTATTGTTATGGTGTCGTTTATAATTATTGTAATGTTTTAAATTTAAAAAAAAAGATCTACAGGATATAAAACTCAGGATCAGTACAGGATGAGTAATGTGATGTATGTACACAGTAACCTCACCAGCAGAATAGTGAGTACAGCTCTGGAGAGAGGTTGTGTTCTGCTGAGCTCCTGAGACTTCCACAGAAGCAGTGATTTCCTTCCGCCCCTCCCCAGGTGTGTGGCAGACACCTGGGTAGGTTCTCCTGCTATGGAGCCCAGGGGATCTGGAACTTCATCTTGCACTCCCCGTACCCGGCCGGCGGGAAGTGCCAAGGAAAATGCCACGGCCAATAATCCGGACGGAATTAGGAGAACAACCAGGGCTCACAGTAATGTGGTGCCCCCTCCCCCGTCCTCAGCTGGGAGCTGCAAAGCCTCCAGCAAAAGCCCTGCAAGGAAAAGAAGCTCATCCAGGCAGAGGAGTGCAGTGAAGGCAGCTGTCTCTGGACCCTCCAAACCCCAGCAATGGGGGGTAAAGGGGAACAGAGAATCACTGGCGACCTTTGGATCAAGAATCCAGGCGAAGATGGCTGAATATGAACAGCTTGGAAAGCAGCTTCGTGGCCTTAGAGAAGATCTAAAGTTTGCCATCTATCAAGCGAATCAAGCACCTAAGGCAAAGAGATCAGCATTCAACACCAAGGTGAGGTCTCTGAGGAAAGAGGTGGAGGAGCTTGTGAGGAGGAGATCGGACATTGTGGAGGGTGCTGGGTTTCTTGGTGAGAAGCTAATTCATGAGGAGAGGTTCTCCAGCATGAGGGCCTCCAGAGGTTGTGAAAGTCAGCAAGATGAGGATTGCCGCAGTGAGGAGAAGGAGATGGAGGAAGGTGATGGAGGTGAGGAGGGCAATGTGAGTGAGGTGGATATGGACACTGTATAGGTATGTGCTACCATTGCTACCCCTGACCCCCCACTTACCCTGAGTGCAGACTATATAAACCCGGCTCAGGTGGCCTTACCTCTCTCCAGTGAGGAGGATGATGGCAGCGACTGCGGTGAAGGCAGCGGCTTGGCAGACGGGGGTCTCCTGCGGGCGATTGTAATGCAGGAGTCCCCCACCCGTCTAGAAAAATTTTCTTTTGGAGACGATTTGGGCCCAGAAGAGAAGAGGAGGAATAAAAAAAAAAAAAAAAGGGCAAGAAAAGAAAGAAAACTGAGGGACAAGTGAAGTTTGTCTTTTCTCCTTTCCAGCAGTCTGAGTCGGCTGAAAAGTCGGTTCAGGGTGCTGGGTCCCCCAACCTGCCAGACCCCGTTTCTGTAGTGGAGCGGGGCCAGCATGGGGGATACAGTAGTGCACCCAAAATGGCCGTGGGTGCTATAGAAACTGCTGAGGCCCTGGAGGAGAATGTGCTGGATGAGGAAATGAGGAGAATCTGTAGAGAAGAGGGCAGCAAGGCCGATCTTTCCGATTCCTCCCACTATGAAAGTGTGGATGAGGAGGGTGAAGAGCGGCCAAAAAAGAAGGGCAATAAAAGGGGAAAGAAGAGGTCGGAGCCCTCTAGTCCCCGTGCTACGGACCAGGTCCCAAGCGGAAGATTACCTGCCCCCCCTCTGATTGATCTGTCTAATCGGTACTCTGTCCTTGAAGACATCTCCTCCCCTTCCTTGGAGGAGGGGGTCGAGGATGGGGTGCCTGAAGTGGGGAAGCCTCCAGTGGGAACTGGGCCCTGTCCTGATGGGGCAATTTCCTCAGGGGATGGGGCCAAACCGGAGCCAGGTGGAGATGGGGATTCAAAAATTGACCTGTCAGAATCAAAAAAACGGTCCAAAGAGAAGGAAGCCTCCTCGTCTGGGGATGAGGGGGTGAAGAAAAGACAGAAATGAGGGTGTTAGGGTCGTCTAACTCGATCACCCATGATGGCGGCACTCACCCCATTGACGCTGGCATCTATTAACTGTGCCAGCATAAAGTCTGATACGGCTAGATTCGCAGCCTTTGATTTTCTCGGCCGTGTTGATGCCGACATTTTCTTTTTACAAGAGATCAGGTTGTCAGATCTAGCCTCCCTGGTAAAAGCCAGGAGAGAGTGGAGGCGCGGCCCCTCCCACTGGTCTCTTGCGGCTGAGCCGTATAGTGGGGTGGCGGTCCTTTTTACCGCTCCTGTTGAATGCAGACGGGTTATTGAGTTAGAAATGGGGAGGTGCCTGATCTTAGATGTCCTCATGAAGGGACAAGAGCTCCGGCTCATTAACATCTACGCCCCACAAACCAAGTGGGACCGTAAAGATCTCTTTATGAGGATTAAGCCCTTTCTTTTTGCAAGCCGACAGGTGATCTTTGGAGGGGATTTCAATACTGTCACGAGATCCCAAGATAGGAGAGGCTCCAATGATCGGTTGGCTTATGATAGCATAGCTCTCAATAGTATAGTTAGGGAAGCTCACCTAGAGGATGCCCACATCCGGAGCCCCTCAGGCCACGCGGGTTTCACCTATCATCGAGGTAGCTGCAGGTCTAGAATAGACAGGTTTTATTTGAAGGAGGAAGCCGTCTCTTCCGCAGTGTCCGTGGTTGAGGTGGAGTTCTCCGATCACTGTATGATTTCTTTTTCCTTGAATGTTTCAGAGACCCCCCGGATGGGTAAAGGTTATTGGAAGCTGAATTCGTCCCTCCTGGAGGAAGCGGAGGTAAGACAGTCCTTTGAGGATTTTCTTCAGAGTCAGGTACCTTTACTGGACCTTTGTACTAGTAAGTCAGAGTGGTGGGAGATATTCAAGAAGAGGGTTGCGGGGTTCTTCCGCCAGCTCTCGAGCCTCAGGTCCCTGAACAGGTATCGCCTGTATCAGGGACTGAGGAGGAAACTCGAGCTTCTTGTTTCGACTGGAGGTAGCCGAGAGGATATCTCCAGAGTGAAATCCTTGCTGATGAGGTGTCAGTACGATAGGCACGCATCTTTGGTTTTTGAGAGGGATTTCGGGAAATACCGCTCGCCCGACCCTTACAGAAACTGTAAGATGTCAGTGAGTAGTAAAGTCATTTCAGGACTGATCGATAGTACAGGATCTCTGAATCGGTCCAGATCAGGGATCCTGGAGGTCGTCAGATCCTTCTACTCACACCTCTTGGGAAGGAAGGATCTAGATCGAGACAGGATGTCGGCTTTCCTGACTGAAACCATTCCTGAGCCAGGGGTAGACCCCTCTCTTGATGTTTTGGCAGAAGAAATCAGGGAAGAGGAAGTGAGACTGGCGATCGAGGGGCTTTCCCCCAAGAAGTTACCAGGTCCGGATGGCTTAACATCCGAGTGGTACAGGGCCTTTAAGGAGTCTTTAGCTCCCCTCTTGACTGAGGTATTCAATGAGTGTCTCTCCTCGGGCACTCTGCCAAAGTCAATGAGGAGGTCAGCCCTGATTCTTCTCTCAAAGGGTAAAGATCCCAGCCGTATTGAGAATTGGAGGCCCATAGCTCTTCTCAATACCGACAGGAAGCTTCTGGCCAAGATATTGTTTAATCGGCTGGTGAAGTTTGCACCCCGGCTCCTTTCGGGGGCTCAGCACTGCTCTGTTCCAGGCCGAAGCACCTTAAGTGCTGTCCTTAGTGTCAGGGAGGCAGTGGAGCGGAGTAGTGCGGGTCTCTGGAAGGGGTACCTGCTCTCCCTGGATCAGGCCAAAGCATTTGATCGGGTGAACCATGACTACCTCTGGTCCGTCCTCCTGAGATATGGCTTACCGTGTACTTTTGTTAATTGGCTTAAGATCTTGTATACAGGGGCAGAGAGTTTCCCGCTGGTGAACGGTTGGTCAGGCCACTCTTTTGAGGTGAGGTCCGGAGTCCGTCAGGGTTGTCCTTTGAGCCCGCTTTTATATGTGTTCGCAATCGACCCCTTCGTCCGGAGGGTAGATTGTAGGCCGTTGGTGGGAGTCGGGATGAGTCTGGCGGAGCTGGATGTTGCCCAGAGAGTAGTGGCGTACGCTGATGATGTCACCATTTTCGTGTCCGAGAGAGAGGAGGTTGATGTGGTGATGTCGGAGGTGGAACTCTACTCGGAGGCATCCGGGTCTAAGATCAACCGGGATAAGTGTGAAAGTCTTTGGCTGGGAGGGGGAGATCCCACGTTTGATCTCCCGGACACCCTTCCAGGGCCCCAAGAGTCAGCAAAAATTCTGGGCATCACATTCGGCCAGGATGATTATCCCACCAAAAACTGGGATGGTAAGCTCCAGGATGCCACTCAGAAGGTGGACCAGTGGAAGGGTTGGTCTATGACCCTCAGGGAAAGGGTACACCTGATCAAATTGTACCTGCTCCCCTTGTTTATCTATCTGGGCAGCGTATGTATCTTGCCAGAGGCTTACTATACTAGGATCTACAGCCTGTTTTTCCAACTGTTATGGGGGAACAGGATGAACCTAGTCAAGAGGGAGGTTACATACCGCACGAGGAGACTAGGGGGTTTATCTATGGTAAACCCTGTGGTGTTCTTAACGAACACCTTCTTGAAAGCTAACATCTCGAACCTCTGGTCAGAGAGGGCTCCTCCATGGGTACTCTCCTGCAGGGAGTGGTTTCGGCCTTTCTTCCAGGAATGGGAGACAGGAGGGCAAGTGAAGGACCTCCGTACGCCCCATGGATATCTTCTGGCTTACGCTACCCCGACTCTGAAGGCGATACGTCGGTGGGGTCTGGGAGTGTGGGAGATCAGGACCCAGTCAAGGCAGTTCCTTGACAAACGGGTTCTGTTGACCCACTTCCAGAAGCCTCTGGCGCTCAGGGACTGCCCAGGTCGGGATCTGAGGGTGGGGTTGTATCTTTTAAACATGAAAAGGATCCCCCAGAAGTTTTGGGACTTGGCCTGGCGCTGCTTTCAGGGGAAGCTATATGTGAGGGACAATTTGAAGTGTAGGAGATCTGATGACCGGGGGTGTCCCCGAGAAGAGTGCGGGGACATGCTGGAAAGCATGGACTATTTCCTGCTTCATTGTCCCTTTAATATAGGGGTCTACAACCGGGTGGGCGCTTCCATCAGCTGGAGTCAACTTGCCGGCCTTACCTATCCGAAGTGGGCTTATGGGGCATTCAGGACCCTGGGTGGCCGTGATCGGGGCACTTTATTCTTAGTCAGTTTAGTGGTTAGATACTACACGTGGAATGCACGGTGTTTAGTATCTACACAGCGGAAAGTCCTCTCCGAGGTGGATGTCTGTAGGAACATCACTGGTGACCTCGGGAAGATCAGGTCTTTGGAGTATGGCAGTCTTGGTACCAGTAGGGCTTCTCTCCTATGGAGAGGGTTTTCTTTTGATGTGCCCTAGGTACTAGACCTTTTGGGTAGAGTACCCTTGATTTGGTTAGGGACAGTGATGTAGGGACAGGGTTAGGGTGATAGTAGGGTCAGTTTATTTTTAGGGATAATGGTAGGGAGAGAGGTAGGGTGCAGTTAGGGAAAGAATATAAATTTTGTATGTATCAGGATTGCCATCCTTCTTCCTGGTGGTGGGCTAATGCATGTGCACCATAGCTTTTTGTTTTGTTTTCAGATGTTAAGGTTATGAAGGGCTTACAGGCACCGAACTTGGGCCTAAAGTGGGTTGTATTGTTTGTTTATGTATATTGTAATGCTGATAATGATAAAGTTGGTTGGGAGGAGTTCTAGGTTGGGAGGATGTATTTGTGGGTGGTGGTGGTTGTTTCTTTTGGTGGACCTGGCATGGGTCAGTTATGAACTGGACATTGAGGACTATGAACTGTATGGACTCTGACCCATGTACAGGAGGGCGGGTGGTGTGGGTGAAGGGACAGTTTAGTGTAGGTTGTTTTATTGTATTTGTAGGTGTGTTTTCTGTATATTTAGGTGTATATAGTGTATATAGTCTATATGTATAATATGTTATAATTTTGTTTGTTTATCTTATATTATGGCAGTCGAACCAGTTGTTATTTTTGTAGTAATTTTTCTTTGGTATTTCTGTATCCCGTAGTGGATTTTGTTTTTCTTTGGTCTAGGTCTTCTTTTCCCCAAGTTTGGGTGTTTTTGAGTTATAGATTTAATTTTCTTTCTTAACAATTAGGGGAAAAAAAAAAGTGAGTGTATATATATACATATATATATATATTAAATTAATGGGGTGTAGTGGGAGTCCTTGTTGTGTGTGTTTTCCCAAGTTTGGGTGTTTTTGAGTTACAGCTAAATTGTGCTATTTTTATGTTTCTTTTTTGGTAATGCAAGTTGAGTATGTATGTGAGTGTTGTTAGATATTTGGTTATGTAAGGTGCGTCTCTAGTATTTTCTAGGGAAAACTGGGCTGGCCGGTTAGGCAGGATTTATGTTCTTTTATTTGAAATGTAAAGTTTGGGTTTATGTTATTTTATGTTGTTGTTCTCAGTTATGGCAAAGTTGTGCTGGTTTTGTGTTTGTTATGATTTACATTTTTCTAATAAAAAAGATTTACAGGATATAACTCAGGATCAGTACCGGATAAATAATGTAATATATGTACACAGTGACCCCAGCTGCAGATTAGTGAGTGCAGCTTCGGTGTATCATACAGGATATAACTCAGTATCAGTACAGGATAAGTAATATAATGTATGTACACAGTGACTCCACCAGCTGAATAGTGAGTACAGCTCTGGGAGTATAATACAGGATGCGGATGTAACAGGGAGGCATTAGAAAAATCCCCAAACTATTATATATAACATGTACTCATCTCCAGCGTTCCAACTTGCCCTGCTCCAGTCCCCCAATGCAATCCTCCTCCTGAGCTGCAGCATGTTTTTGGCCCGGAGTTTGGGCCAGGAGTGACATCATGGCCCAGTGTGTCATTCTGCCAAACAGTGACCATAGTTATGTCCCGCCTCGGCCAGCTAAGCAGCAGCATAACACACAGGGCCCAACCGTCCCACTGCAGCTCAGAAAGTGGACGGAACCCAGGAACCAGAGCAGGGCATAGCGGGAGTGCTGGAGGTGAGTAAAGGTTTATTTTCTTTTTTATATACCTGTAGAATGGACATTTACCGTATATACTCGAGTATAAGCCGACCCGAGTATAAGCCGAGACCCCTAATTTCAACCCAAAATCCCAGGAAAAGTTATTGACTCGAGTATAAGCCTAGGGTGGGAAATACCTCATCCCCCCCTGTCATCATCCAGACCCGTCATTAACATCCTCATCATCCCCTTGTCATCATCCCACACATCCCCCCTTCATCATCCCCTTGTCATCATCCCACACATCCCCTTATCATCCCACACATCCCCCCCTTCATCATCCCCTTGTCATCATCCCACACATCCCCCCTTCATCATCCCCTTGTCATCATCCCACACATCCCCTTATCCCACACATCCCCCCTTCATCATCCCCTTGTCATCATCCCACACATCCCCTTATCATCCCACACATCCCCCCTTCATCATCCCCTTGTCATCATCCCACACATCCCCTTATCATCCCACACATCCCCCCTTCATCATCCCCTTGTAATCATCCCACACCCCCCCCCCCTTCATCATCCCCACACCCCCCCCCCTTCATCATCCTCTTCTCATCATTCGCCCTCAGTGGTCTTCAACCTGCGGACCTCCAGAGGTTTCAAAACTACAACTCCCAGCAAGCCCGGGCAGCCATCGGCTGTCCGGGCTTGCTGGGAGTTGTAGTTTTGAAACCTCCGGAGGTCCGCAGGTTGAAGACCACTGCGGCCTTCAACATCATCCAGCCCCCTCTCACCCCCTTTAGTTCTGAGTACTCACCTCCGCTCGGCGCTGGTCCGGTCCTGCAGGGCTGTCCGGTAAGGAGGTGGTCCGGTGGGATAGTGGTTCCGGGCTGCTATCTTCACCGGGGGCGCCTCTTCTCCGCGCTTCCGGCCCGGAATAGAGCCGTTGCCTTGACAACGACGCATCTGCGTCGTCAAGGCAACGTGACTATTCTGAGGCCGGGCCCGAAGCGCTTAGAAGAGGCCTCCCCGGTGAAGATAGCAGCCCGGAACCACTATCCCACCGGACGACCTCCTCACCGGACAGCCCTGCAGGACCGGACCAGCGCCGAGCGGAGGTGAGTACTCAGAACTAAAGGGGGTGAGAGGGGGCTGGATGATGTTGAAGGCCGCAGTGGTCTTCAACCTGCGGACCTCCGGAGGTTTCAAAACTACAACTCCCAGCAAGCCCGGACAGCCGATGGCTGCCCTGGCTTGCTGGGAGTTGTAGTTTTGAAACCTCTGGAAGTCCGCAGGTTGAAGACCACTGCGGGTGGGGGAGTTCACTCGAGTATAAGCCGAGGGGGGTGTTTTCAGCACGAAAAATCGTGCTGAAAAACTCGGCTTATACTCGAGTATATACGGTATCTAAAACATGCTCTGAGCTGATCAGGTCCACCGTAGCAAAATTTCAGTGTCTGATCAGTTCATAAATGTATTTTTATTAATATTAATAAATCAATACAAATACAGCAATGCCACATGGTTATAATGCCCGATTACATAGTCAGGCTCACAATTTTACAGATGATAGCGATATCTTTCTGACATCATATCACATAATATTTACAGGGTGGGCCATTTATATGGATACACCTTAATAAAATGGGAATGGTTGGTGATATTAACTTCCTGTTTGTGGCACATTAGTAAATGTGAGGGGGGGGGGGAAACTTTTCAAGATGGGTGGTGACCATGGCGGCCATTTTGAAGTCGGCCATTTTGAATCCAACTTTTGTTTTTTCAATAGGAAGAGGGTAATGTGACACATCAAACTTATTGGGAATTTCACAAGAAAAAAAACAATGATATGCTTGGTTTTAACATAACTTCATTCTTTCATGAATTATTTACAAGTTTCTGACCACTTACAAAATGTGTTCAATGGGCTGCCCATTGTGTTGGATTGTCAATGCAACCCTCTTCTCCCACTCTTCACACACTGATAGCAACACCGCAGGAGAAATGCTAGCACAGGCTTCCAGTATCCGTAGTTTCAGGTGCTGCACATCTCGTATCTTCACAGCATAGATAATTGCCTTCAGATGACCCCAATTGAACACATTGAACACATTTTATAAGTGGTCAGAAACTTGTAAATAACTCATGAAAAAATAAAGTTACGTTAAAACCAAGCACCAATCATTGTTTTTCTTGTGAAATTCCCAATAAGTTTGATGTGTCACATGACCCTCTTCCTATTGAAAAAACTACATTTGGATTCAAAATGGCCGACTTCAAAATGGCCGCCATGGTCACCACCCATCTTGAAAAGTTTCCCCCCTCACATATACTAATGTGCCACAAACAGGAAGTTAATATCACCAACCATTCCCATTTTATTAAGGTGTATCCATATAAATGGCCCACCCTGTACAATTAAATATATATAATTAAAGAAAACGAAAATAAAGGGGAAAAAAACTGAAAAAATAAAATAAAATTCAACGGTGAAAGATAAGAAATGACAGAGTTCCTTAACCCCTTAAGGACTCAGGACGTATGAGTACGTCCTGTCAAATCCCGGCCCCCCGCCGCTAGCTGGAGGGGAGCCGGTGCCCGATGCCTGCTGAAATCGTTCAGCAGGCATCGCGGCATATCGCCCAGAGGGTCATTATGCCCCCCCATGTCGGCGATGGCCGCAGATCGCTGGACAATTCAGTCCAGCGATCTGCGGCAGATTCCGGGTCAATCGGGTCTCCAGTGACCCGGAATTACAGGCTGTTCGGGGCTGTCTCCGACGGCCCCGAACAGCCAGAGCCTGCAGGGGTGAGGTGGCACTGGTGCCACCTCGCGATCGCCCTGATTCGTCAGCCGGTTTCCCGGCCGACCAATCAGGGCGCCTGCTGCGGGTGTCACTCCCGCAACCCGCTCCGCCCCTCTTCCGGAGGACGTGAGTGGGTGCGGGACGTGCACCCCAGGTGCTGGGGACCCCGATCCCCGGCGTCAATGTTGGGATCGGGGCCCCAGGAGCGACGGCCGCGGCGGCGACGACGAGGGACTGATGTGATGCGGCTGGATCGTTGGAGGTGAGTGACAGCCTCCTGCTGTTGCTTAGCAACCGCTCCCAGCATGCAAAAAGGGCATGCTAGGAGCTGTAGTTATGCAACAGCAGGAGGCAGACCACCACAACTCCCAGCATGCCCTTATGGGCACGCTGGGACTTGTAGTTTTGCAACAGCTGGAGGCACATTTTTTCTATGGAAAAGTGTACCTTCAGCTGTTGTGTAACTACAACTCCCAGCTTGCACAAACAGCTAAAGTGCATGCTGGGAGTTGTAGTAGTGCATCTGCTGGTTGCATAACTACAACTCCCAGCATGCCCGTTGGCGTTGGAGTTTTGCAACAGCTGAAGGCACACTGAGTTATGTAGCAAACCAGTGTGTCTCCAGCTGTTGCATAACTACAGTCCCCAGCATCCCCAGCCAAAGTAGTATGCCTCCAGCTGTTGCATAACTACAAGACCCAGCATGCCCTTCCGCTGTCCGTACATGCTGGGGGTTGTAGCTTTTGCAACAGCTGAATGCACACTGGTTGCAAAACACTGAGTTTGTTACCAAACTCAGTGTTTCACAACCAGTGTGCCTCCAGCTGTTGCAAAACCACAACTCCCAGCATGCACTGATAGACCGTACATGCTGGGAGTTGTAGTTTTGCAACAGCTGGATGTTCCCCCCCCCCCCCCCCCCAATGTGAACGTACAGGGTACACTCACATGGGCGGAGGATTACAGTAAGTATCCGGCTGCAAGTTTGAGCTGCGGCAAATTTTCTGCCGCAGCTCAAACTGCCAGCGAGAAACTACTGTGAACCCCCGCCCGTGCGACTGTACCCTAAAAACACTACATTACCACACAATAAAATAAAAAGTAAAAAACACTACATATACACATACCCCTACACAGCCCCCCTCCCCAATAAAAATGAAAAATGTCTGGTACGCCACTGTTTCCAAAACGGAGCCTCCAGCTGTTGCAAAACAACTACTCCCAGTATTGCCAGATAGCCAATGACTGTCTAGGCATGCTGGGAGTTTTACAACAGCTGGAGGCACCTTGTTTGGGAATCACTGGCGTAGAATACCCCTATGTCCACCCCTATGCAAGTCCCTAATTTAGGCCTCAAATGCGCATGGCGCTCTCACTTTGGAGCCCTGTCGTATTTCAAGGCAACAGTTTAGGGCCACATATGGGGTATCGCCGTACTCTGGAGAAATTGCGTTACAAATTTTGGGGGGTATTTTCTGCTTTTACCCTTTTTAAAAATGTAAAATTTTTGGGAAAAGAGGTAAAAAAATTTTTTTTTACATATGCAAAAGTCGTGAAACACCTGTGGGGTATTAAGGTTCACTTAACCCCTTGTTACGTTCCCCGAGGGGTCTAGTTTCCAAAATGGTATGCCATGTGTTTTTTTTTGTTGCTGTTCTGGCACCATAGGGGCTTACTAAATGTGGCATGCCCCCAGAGCAAAATTTGCTTTCAAAAAGCCAAATGTGACTCCTTCTCTTCTGAGACCTGTAGTGCGCCAGCAGAGCACTTTTTACCCCCATATGGGGTGTTTTCTGAATCGGGAGAAATTGGGCTTCAAATTTTGGGGGGTATTTTCTGCTATTACCCTTTTTAAAAATGTAAAACTTTTGGGAAACCAAGCATTTTAGGGAAATTTTTTTTTTTTTTTTTTACATATGCAAAAGTCGTGAATCACCTGTGGGGTATTAAGGTTCACGTTACCCCTTGTTATGTTCCCCGAGGGGTCTAGTTTCCAAAATGGTATGCCATGTGTTTTTTTTGCTGTTCTGGCACCATAGGGGCTTCCTAAATGTGACATGCCCCCCAAAAACCATTTGTCACTCCTTCCCTTCTGAGCCCTCTACTGCGCCCGCCGAACAATTAACATAGACATATGAGGTATGTCCTTACTCGAGAAAAATTGGTTTTCAAATACAAGTAAAAATTTTCTCCTTTTTACCCCTTGCAAAAATTCAAAAATTGGGTCTACAAAAACATGCGAGTGTAAAAAATGAAGATTGTGAATTTTCTCCTTCACTTTGCTGCTATTCCTGTGAAACACCTAAAGGGTTAAAACGCTGACTGAATGTCATTTTGAATACTTTGGGGGGTGCAGTTTTTATAATTGGGTCATTTGTGGGGTATTTCTAATATGAAGACCCTTCAAATCCACTTCAAACCTTAACTGGTCCCTGAAAAAAAGCGAGTTTCAAAATTTTGTGAAAAATTGGAAAATCGCTGCTGAACTTTGAAGCCCTCTGGTTTCTTCCAAAAGTAAAAACACGTCGATTCTATGATGCAGACATAAAGTAGACATATTGTATATGTGAATAAAAAAAAATTATTTTGAATATCCATTTTTCTTACAAGCAGAGAGCTTCAAAGTTAGAAAAATGCAAAATTTTCAAATTTTTCATAACATTTTGGGATTTTTCACCAAGAAAGGATGCAAGTTACCACAAAATTTTACCACTATGTTAAAGTAGAATATGTCACGAAAAAACTATCTCGGAATCAGATTGATAACTAAAAGCATTCCAGAGTTATTAATGTTTAAAGTGACAGTGGTCAGAATTGCAAAAAATGGCTGAGTCCTTAAGGTGAAAAAGGGCTCAGTCCTTAAGGGGTTAAGTCAGTGTTTCCCAACCCAGTCCTTAAGGCACACCAATAGTCCAGGATTAAAAATTTTCCCTGTTCTATTCCAATGGAGTAACTGAAAAAACCCAGAATGTTGGTGTGCCTTGAGGACTGGGTTGGGAAACACTGACTTAATTGATTACAGGTCTGACAGTATAGAAAAGTATCATAAAGTCAAGGCTTCAATTTGTCATGGGCCCTATCTGAAACCCAGAAGAGAAACGCATGATTTTCTCTAAATGAGTCCCAGGCTGAGCAAATCTTATTAACCCCTTAAGGACCACGGTTTTTCTGTTTTTGCACTTTCGTTTTTTACTCCTCACCTTTTAAAAATCATAACCCTTTCAATTTTGCACCTAAAAATCCATGTGATGGCTTATTTTTTGCGCCACCAATTCTACTTTGCTGTGACCTCAGTCATTTTACCCAAAAATCTACGGCCAAACGGAAAAAAAATCATTGTGCAACGAAATTTAAGAAAAAAACGCCATTTTGTAACTTTTGGGGGCTTCCATTTCTACGCAGTACATTTTTCAGTAAAAATGTCACCTTATCTTTATTCTGTAGGTCCATACGATTAAAATGATACCCTACTTATATAGGTTTTATTTTGTGGTACTTCTGGAAAAAAATCATACCTACATGCAGGAAAATGTATACGTTTAAAATCTTATGACCCCCTATAACTTTTTATTTTTCTGCGTACGGGGCGGTATGAGGGCTCACTTTTTGCGCCATGATCTGAAGTTTTTATCGGTACCATATTTATATTGATCGGACTTTTTGATCGCTTTTTATTCATTTTTTCATGGAATTTTTTTGCGTGTACGCCATTGACTATGCGGTTTAATTAATAATATATTTTTATAGTGCGGACATTTATGCGGATATACCACATATGTTTATATTTTTTATTTACATGGTTTTTTTTATGGGAAAAGGGGGGTGATTTGGACTTTTATTAGGGAAAGGGTTAAATGACATTTTATAAACTTTTTTTTCCCCTTTTTTTGTTTTTGCAGTGTTATAGCCGACATAGGGTCCCGATCAGCCCCACTGAGCAGCCGGGAAGCTTTTACTTTCGTTTTAGACGCGGCGTTCAACTTTGAACGCCACGTCTAAAGGGATACTAGCGCGCGGCACCGCGATCGCTGCCGCGCAGTATTAGCCCCGGCTTCAGATACATGCCAGGAACAACCCGATATGACACAGGGTCACCGCGTGACCCCTTGTTATATTTACGTCCTTGGCCGGCTCCTGCGATATAAGTCCTTAGTAGTTAAGGGGTTAAAATTATCCACCATGTCTTTGGATACCATTTCCTCCATTCTACGGATACGATTAAGCGTCTCCACAAACTACAGTCTAGAGGGTATAACAGTAGATTTCCAATGTCTCGGGATGACCACCCTTACAGCACTTAAAAAATGTCATAATAGTCCCTTTCTCGCCTCCGAGATTGTGTACGGATAGTAAGATAGTAATGCGCTCTCTGGGGAGGGATTAATGGAGTCTGTGGATACCTGATTGAAAAGATCATATACAGAAGACCAAAATGGGCTAATCATAGGGCAGTCCTACCATATATAGAGGTACAAGCCCAACACGTGGCCACATCGCCAACATGACACGGAAGCTGAAGGAAACATTTTTGGGGAGATTTATCAAAACCTGTGTAGAGGCAAAGTTGCCCAGTTCCCCATAGCAACCAATCAGCTTTCTTCTTACTTTCTTAACAAGGCTTATGCAAAATGAAAGAAGCAAGCTGATTGGTTGCTATGGGCAACTTTGCCTCTGCACAGGTTTTGATAAATCTCCCCCTTTGTGTATCCACTCTGGGCATCTATACTACCTTGACATCATTTTATAGTTCCTTTGAGTACTGGAGAATATGGAGGTTTTATGAGTACAAAGGAACATTTTAGACAGTTCCTGTTCATTATAGGTCTTTCCCAAGTCCCATTCCCACTTAATATTATATGCTGGTTTTGAAGAAGTTTCAATCCCGTACTGCAGTACTCCATAGATCAGAGATATCGTATGTTGTGGAGGGATAGGGAGCAGACATAGTTGCTCAAACTTAGTCAGTTGTCTATGAATTAGAGATATAGGTTTAAGGGATAATAAAAATGCAGAAGTCTGCTATATGTCAGCCAATTACCTGTATTTGCTAAAGGTAGGTCCAAAAAGACCATCAAGTTCTCTCTAGAAAAGACATGAAAGAGACGCGGATGTGAGTTTATCGGGAGTCTCAAAAGGGAACAGAGGGTTGCTAAAGAGTGGGGTACGGGGCCCTGGTCTCGAGGACAAACCCCTTCTCATTATCACCGAGTCCCATATAGATAGTGTGATTCTTAAAATATATGGGAGAGATACCGTAGAGGGGCGCATATCAAGGGCAATCCAGGGCAATGCAGCAGGGTTTAAAGATCCTAAACTAGTCTCTAGTATCACCCATTGTTTTGCCGTTGAATAGTGGCATATATCCAATATTCTTTTACAGGCAGTAGCCAAATAGTAGAGGCGGAAATCAGGTAGTCCAATACCTCCACTCTCCTTACGTCCAATCAATGTTTTATGCAACAATCTGGGGTTTCCAGGTTGCCAAATAAATTGAAAGCATAGCAATTAAAGTCTCTTCAAAAACGATATTGGGAACTTAATGGGTATCGTCTGCATCAAATAAAGAATTCTGGGGAGAATATCCATTTTTAGTATGAGTGAGTAAACACCATTTTTGTTAGATCCTTTTCAGTACCAGACAGCAACGGAAGAAAATTGGCTTGGGACAGTTCATTAACATCAGCCACCACATATATTCCCAGGTATTTTAATGAGTATGATTGGACCTTAAAGGCAAATTGAGAGGTGAGTCAAGGAAAGACCTCAGAGGGTAAAGAGATATTTAAAAGTTTAAATTTATGTGTGTACACCTTAAAATTAGAAATACTTCCAAATTCTGAAAATTCCTCCAAAATCGCTGGCAAAGACATATGAGATGAGGTTATGTATAGCAGCAGATCATCCGCAAACAGAGATAATTTGTATGAAACACCTTGTACTACTATACCTTTGATAGCATTGTTCTCCCGTAGTGCCACCACCAAATATTCCATTACTATAACGTAATGGAGAGAGGAGACACGACCAGAGAAGAAAGCTCACCATTCACTTTAACTTGCCCCCAAGTATAGAGATACAATGTTTCTGAAAGGGGTTACGCGCTGCCCTGCAGTTCGGAGCTCTGTTCACAGCGTCCGGAAGTTCATTACTCCGAATGCTGTGTGCGGGCTTCCGTGTTCGCGGCCACCGGGCATGACATCACGCCCGGCCCCTTCGTGACGTCTCGCCTGCCCCCTCTACCAAAGTCTATGGGAAGAGGGCGTGACAGCGGTCGTGCCCCCGTCCCATAGACTTTGGTAGAGGGGGCGGGCGTGATGTCACGAGGGGGTGGGCGAGACGTCACGAGGGGGCGGGCGAGACGTCACGAGGGGGCGGGCGAGACGTCACGAGGGGGCGGGCGAGACGTCACGCCCACAGCGTTCGGAGTAATGAACTTCCGGACGCTGTGAGCGGAGCTCCGAACTGCAGGGCAGCGCACAACCCCTTAAGAAGGTTGGGCCCATGCCCAGAGCTTCCAAGGCTAAGTTCATAAAGTTTAAACAAATACAAAAAGAGACGTGGAGCTCACACTAAGGGACACGAGGTTAACTGATTTCCTTCACTAGGAGGGGGGAAAAGGGGTAAAGCATCAAAAAAGATCAGTCCTCAGTGTTCCACTCAGAGTGTGCTATGGATGTCTAGTAATACTATATATATTGGTTTCAATATATATTTATTACACAATAACCAAATATACTTAATATATTAAAATATCTCCAAAAGTCTTCCTCCGCAGGGCCCTTGCGGTATATAGGCTCGCTTTAGAGAATATTTAAAAATACAATAAAATGATCATATAATAATGCGGTACACCTATAAACATAAAAACTATGTATATTGCTGAAATAATCCTGCAAGCAAACAGATATAGTCCTGTATCAAAAATAGAGAAAATTGTCCTGAAATTGAAAAAATTTAATAAATGTAATAAAATTCAGAAAAAATGTAGAGAAATATATCCTGTAAAATGAATCCAATGTATAGTTCAGTATAGATCAAATTGATTTATGGATCCTGTAAAAATGTAAATCTCAGACATTCCCATTATATCTGACGATATATATAGTATGTATTATCGAGTATCTGATCAGATGTTGTAGTATGGCCAAGCAGCACCTATATAAACGTAATTATAGTATTAAGAGTCCTGTTGAAAGAAAAATATTGGCACAATGTGCCACTCACCGCCCTTTGGTTGAGTTAGTGGTTCTCCGGAGTGATGACTGTAGGGCTGGAGGTAGCGACTCTTGATGTCTGGGTCTAGCTGCCTCTTACAGCCTGGATACAGTGCCTGCCGGTAATGCTCGCTTCGCTGTAATGATGAATGGTGTCCGGCACTAGCCGTTTGGGCCGGGCGCCATTCATCATTACAGCGGAGCGAGCATTACCGGCAGGCACTGTATCCAGGCTGTAAGAGGCGGCTAGACCCAGACATCAGGAGTCGCTACCTCCAGCCCTAGTCATTACTCCGGAGAACCAATAACTCAACCAAAGGGCGGTGAGTGGCACATTGTGCCAATATTTTTCTTTCAACAGGACTCTTAATACTATAATTACGTTATATAGGTGCTGCTTGGCCATACTACAACATCTGATCAGATACTCGATAATACATACTATATATCGTCAGATATAACGGGAATGTCTGATGAGATTTACATTTTTACAGGATCCATAAATCAATTTGATCTATACATTGGATTTATTTTACAGGATATATATCTCAAAATTTTTTCTGAATTTTATTACAGGACATTTTTTCAATTTCAGGACAATTTTCTCTATTTTTGATACAGGACTATATCTGTTTGCTTGCAGGATTATTTCAGCAATATACATAGTTTTTATGTTTATAGGTGTACCGCATTATTATATGATCATTTTATTGTATTTTTAAATATTCTCTAAAGCGAACCTATGTACCGCAAGGGCCCTGCGGAGGAAGACTTTTGGAGAGATTTTAATATATTAAGTATATTTGGTTACTGTGTAATAAATATATATTGAAACCAACTGGCATTATAGTATTACTAGACATCCATAGCACACTCTGAGTGGAACACTGAGGACTGATCTTTTTTGATAAGTTCATAAAGTCCCAACCCCCCTCCTATCAAACGCTTTTTCAGTGTCGATGGAAAGAATACGTGTTAATATTTTTGGCGGTGGCAATAAGGGAGAACATCTTAACCGCATTGTCCCGTGCCTCCCTACCTGACACAAACCCCACCTGATCCCTATGTATCAGGGAAAGAAGCAGGGGACTTAAAGATCTTTTCCAAATTGCTGGTTAAGTGCCTATGTCAAGGTTGAGCAGTGAGCTAGGGCGATAATTGCCACAATAGTTTATGTACTTATCTGGTTTGGGTATGTCAACTTGCTTTGGAAATGAGGCCCCCTCCACTATAGCATTGTATGAGGCTATGAGTTCCTGAAAGTAAGTTACTAAATCATTTATAGAAACGTTAGGTGAAGCCATCTGGGCCTGGCCTTTTTCAATCCAGCTACTTCCAGTAGCTCCTCAGGTTTCAGTGGTTCCTCAAGTTCTTACCATTTATTGGGCAGTAAAGAGGGTAGTTTATGTCTGTTTAGATTATCAAAATTTTTTAGATCGTAGACGAGCTGGTGAAGCATCAGCAAACTTTCCTCTAATAATGTAGAGGGATTCATAATAAGCTATAAACTCATCTAATATTTGCTGTGTTGTATGAACTTGTTTACCAGATACAGAGTTACAGGAAAGAACATATTATGTACTGAATTAAGGATGTAAATGTTAGTGATAGCCAGGTACCATTTTTATCGGCATTTTCATAATGGCCTCTACATGCTTTTTCCCCGGAGACTCAGTGATTTCTGGTCTAAGCAGGTAAGTAGTTTGATGTACAGTAGAGATTTGCACCTGGATAAACACTGAAAAACGGTGTTTATTAGATGACTCTATATATGCTAACTCAGAAGAGAGCTCATTTAGTTTTTGGGTATTAGCTTTCTTAATTCTTAAACCATATGCCATAAAAATACCCCGATTAGTACATTTTAATGCTTCCCACTTTGTGAGAGTAGCTGTGGAATCATTACTATGATTTAGTATGAATGCTAAGATAGTACATTTTATTTCATCATTGCATGAAGTGTCCCTTAATAGGCAATTGTTGAGTCTCCAGGAGAAAGACCGTGTGGAGTGACAGAAAATTAAAATCTGGCTAAAACTGGTAAATGATCTGACCATGGTGCTGACTCAATACAATATTTAGGAGAAAAGGAGACAAGGGGATGGCTAATGAATATCATATCTAATCTGCTGTAGGAATGATGGGCAGAGGAGTAATATGTATAGTCCTTTATATCTGGATGTAGAGTCCTCCATGGATCTATCAGTCTACGATTATGAAATTCTCTATGTAGTGCTGCAAATGAGACCAAATACTTACCCGAGGTGGTGTCGAGTATTGGGTTCCATACCCAGTTAAAGTCTCCTCCCATAATATGTGAAGCTTCAGCGTATTCATCTAATTTTTGAAATAGTTCCACTGCTAGAGATGAGCGAACTTACAGTAAATTCGATTTGTCATGAACTTCTCGGCTCGGCAGTTTATGTCTTATCCTGCATAAATTATTTCAGCTTTCAGGTGCTCCCGTGGGCTGGAAAAGGTGGATACAGTCCTAGGAGACTCTTTCCTAGGACTGTATCCACCTTTTCCAGCCCACCAGAGCACCTGAAGGCTGAACTAATTTACGCAGAATAAGTCATCAACTGCCGAGCCTAGAAGTTCGTGACTAATCGAATTTACTGTAAGTTCGCTCATCTCTATCCACTGCAAAAGTAATTTGGCCCCGATAAAGGAAAGTATACTGGGACACTGTAAATACGGGAGCTGTATAAGAAAATTGTATTAACATATTGACCTAAAAAGTCCTTATATACCTTCGTTATGGAAGGCAATAGACACTTTAGATTTTGCTTCAGGATTAGTAGAATAATGCCATAGTGGCTAATAATCATTTACCATAGAAGGGCAAAATGATTTCTTAAAGTGAGTTTCTTGTAACAGAAATATGGAGACCTTTTTATTATGTAAGCGATACAGGATTTGTCACCTTTTCTCAGGGATAAAAAATCCTCTCACGTTAAACTTGTATACCGATATAGAAGCCATATCGTAAGAGTGAAAAAGGAAGGATGACAAATGCAAAGGAATAATAAAAACAATTAAAATAGTGAAAAGTGCACTGTGTAGAAAGAGAAGCCCCCCAAAACTTATTCAAATATTTTTTGTTTTACTCTAGATTTTGTGGTATAATGGAGTGATTTCATAAAAATTATTTTCTTCCATTATATCTGGCCTGCCAGCATTTAAAAAAAGAAAAAGAATGGCACTCGCCTGTCGTAGCTTCCTTTGTGCCCAGTTATCACCGCTCCAGTCCTCTGCTGCTGTGTCCTTCCTAGTTGCCCCTGGTCAACATGTCACAGCTAATCACTGGCCACAGCAATGTCCTGCCAAGTCTGCTGATAAGTTGAGCAACAATGTTATTGAGCCTCAGCACCAGGCAGACGACCGATGCCAGGGCTCAATAAGTCACACTGCCGCTCAGCCTATGGCCGCTCTAGGGCAGCGATTAGCTGAGCTGCAGTTTGATGCATTGACCATGGGCAACCAGCAGGAAGACAGTAGAGGAGGCGTGAAGTGGCGATGCCGTGACACCAAAAGAGCGACACCAGGTGGAGGCACCCTGGTTGGGAAACATTGAGTTAGGCCCTAAGGGGTACTGCGGGTAAAGAAAATGTATCCCACAACCTTCAACATTTTCCCCTCTATTCTTTGGATAAGGGATACATTTTCCTAACCTGGAGGTACCCCTTTAAGGATGCAGTAGTTAGGTAGGAAGGTGGGTGGGGTGGTTAGGAATGGGGGGCCTGGGAGTGGTTATTTGGGGTGGAGGTACCTATATGGTGGCCTTGTAAGGTATTATTGGGGTAGGCAGGTGGGGGGGGGGTGGTTACTTGTATGGCAGCACTAGCGGGAGTCCTGGCACTGCGACATTCTGCAGCCGCCAAGGAAGTCAGTCAAGCGGCGCTGCAGGAACAGATGAGGTTAAACTGACGGCAAGCGCATGCGCATCTCTCGCTTGCCCCTCTGCCGGAACCACATCACTGATGTGACGACTCACTACAGAGGTAAGAAAGAACAAAAAGGGGGGCCACCTGCGGGATGGGGGGGATTAATAAAAGGGGGGGGAGAGATATCTTCACCCCTTTACAGAGACTGCAGCTGCGCCTGAGGCCACTGCCTCAGTCGCCTCATGGCAGCTATGGCTCTGGACCAGACTTGCACTCATTGTACTGGTCAACATTTGGGCTTATACATTCTAACACAAAGCAAAAGCAGTCTTATTTTGTTGCATTAGGTTTTCTTGACATTTGTAGCTTTCATCCTTTAAAACCTTTCAAGGGGAAAAAGTAGTTTGCTAAAAATTTTGAGACTGGCATACAAGCCATGACCTTGTAGTTACTACTTTTCGCCCTATTAATATTAAGGAATTAACATAAGGGCCTGATGTTGACCATCCTGCATAGGAGGTGGCACAGCAATATTTTGATCTGGTCATTTGCTTGGAACACTAATGCTGGGTTCACACTATGGAATTTCCGACCGGAATTCCGCTCAGGATTGAGGTTAGAAATTTCGCTGCATGAAGGCAACATGCAGGTGAATGGGTTATCCGTTAAAATAATTCCACCAGACTATTTAACCTGCTCAATGTTCTGGCAGAATCCATGCCGAAAACACTGGCATCTATCGGTACCTCAATGGCCATGAAATCCTAGTGCAGACGGATTTGCTGCTGGCCGCACTCAACATTCACGCAGCAGAATTTCCAACTGAAATTCATGATCAGAAATTCTAACACGTAGGTAAATGGGTTTTCTGTTAACACATTGAGCAGGTTCGGAAATTCTGACCAGAAAATTCCGCCGTGTAAATGTTCTGGCGGAATCTGCGCTATGGGAACTAAGCGGTCCTAGCATGACAGATTCAGTCGGCACTGCCCACACTCGAAGTCACCAGCTCGATTTTGTCTGTTCAGAAATTCCGTAGTGTGAACCCAGCCATAAACCAAGTCTAAAGTGCCTAGTCTAACTAAAGGGAGCATATATTCACAATTGCTCACATTTTTTTCTGAGTGTCAATACAGGCACTAAGTGGTGAAGAGCTGGTAGTAGGAAGTGTCAGAGCTGCAGTAGAGGGGGAGAGAGAAACAAGCCCAGTATTTTTAGCCAGAATACATTTTTTTTTTTTTTTTAAATCCCTTTATGTACATTCACATGGACAGATCTTCTACACATCAGAAAATCTGCAGCATATTATATTGACTTCAATATGGTCTGCTGCAAAATTTCCGCTGTGGAAAATCTGCCTTTGAAAACCTGCTGTAGATCCCGGTCGTGTGAATGTACCAATACATTTTTTTTTTTATAATTTTTTTTGGATTCCAATATGCATTCTTTAAAGGGGTACTCCGTTTGAAATTGTTTTTTCTTTTTTAATGAACTGATGCCAGAAAGTTAAACAAATTAGTAAATGTTTACCCTTCCAGTACATTTTAGCAGCTGTATGCTACAGAGGAAAATGTTTTCTTTTTTGTCTTGTCTACAGTTCTCTCTGCAGACACCTCTGTCAGGAACTGTCCAGAGGAACATAGGTTTGCAACTAAACAGTTCCTGATACTGGCAACATGGGTCAGCAGAGCGAACATTGGACAAGACAAAGAAATTCAAAAAGAAAAGAATTTCCTCTGTAGCATACAGCTGCTAAAAAGTACTGGAAGGGTAAAGATTTAATAGAAAAAGTAATTTACAAATCTGTAACATTGACACCAGTTGGGGGAAAAAAAAAAAAAAACTTTCCACCGGAGTACCCTTTTAATGGCTGTAAATAATGACCACAAGAAACCTACAACTGTAAAATAATCATAAAACGGCTGTCAGTGCACACTTATGAGTTCAATAAAACTCAATAGTTGAAAAATTACTACTAAGCAATAAAAATACCATTTTTCACCTCAATAATGGGAAAAAATACAGCTCTGAGACATGGACGCAAGCCCCATAGACTTACATTATGGCGCAGTTTAGGTCATGTGACATTAGGTCATTTACCTCTAACCATACAAGAGATTTGATACTATATCAGAAACAAAGCTCAGACCACTATAAAAAAAAAAAAACTACAAAGAATGTAATAAGCGCAGCATGGTGTAGCTGAAACACACAATTCTTAAAATGGCACTTAAGTTATTTCTGAATACCACATTTTGCTAAAAGCACAAATCTGTAGTATTGACATTTTCCTGCACCCCCCTTCCCCCGCCAAATCGGCGCTAGTCTTCTCAGCTTATGCAATAAGTTTACCACTTTCTTGCCATTTCCTTTACAGTGACGCCTAGAGTTACATCATTAGAGTAGTCCAGTGGTGAACAACTTATCCCCTATCCTAAGGATAGGGGATAAGTTTTTCACCACTGGAATACCCCTTTAACCCCGTCAGGACCAGAGCGTTTTTTGAACATCTGACCACTGTCACTTTAAACAACAACAACAACTCTGGGATGCTTTTAGTTATTCTGATTCCAAGATTTTTTTTCGTGACATATTCTACTTTAACATGGTGGTAAATTTTTGTGCTAACTTGCATCCTTTCTTTGTTAAAAATCCCCAAATTTGATGAAAAAAATTTAAAATGTTGCATTTTTCTAACTTTGAAGCTCTCTGCTTGTAAGGAAAATGGATATTCCAAAATTTTTTTTTTTTATTCACATATACAATATGTCTATTTTATCCAACGGAGAAGGAAGACAAGTAGGCGGCACTCACCAAGTAGGGTAGGTTTATTGCAGTCCTTCAGATGGGATACAGGGCTCAGGCGGGGGAGTTGCGGTGGAGGACGGGGCTAGCACCGGGACCCCCCCCCCTCGGCGTTTGCCCCGGACGCCTGCTGAACGATTTCAGCAGGCATCCGGTTTCGCAACCCGCGCGGTGGGATGCGAAATTCGCCAGGACGTATGAGTACGTGCCTGGTCCTTAAGGGGTTAAATGGTTCCAGGATGACCATTCTATGTTGATACCATTGTATCTGGAAACCATAACATATCCAAGAATAGGGAGGGGGGTGCGGCACGATGATTAACATAAATAAATAAAGATGATAACTAATGCAGATAAAGCAAGTTCTTACACAACAACAAAAAGCTTCTTGAAGCAGTAAATCAGTGTGTAGAGGACAGGAGCTTCTTCAGGGTCCTGTACAGTACACAGCGTCACAAAAAAGGAAACCGGAGCCACCCCCCACCTAGTGTCAAAAGGAGCAGCTAACCCTGGCACAGGTGAATAGTAGTACAGAACATGCGGTTCCTTCCTGTACTGTAGGGAGGCGCTGCCAGACAGTGCATGCACTTTAGTAACATTTATTTTACCAATTAAATGCCCATTCTGAGTGATCAGTTCTTCCAACACATTTCGCAGATCTGAACTTTCCATAACATTGTATGTTGATTATACTATTGTAACATGAAGCCATTGAGGAATCACTTCACTGTGTAATTGTTACCACGTTGTCGAATTGTTATTCTAATAGAACATGTTATTGATAGCTGGTGATAAGACTAATTAAAATTGAGATGTGGCAAATCTGCAGCAAATGTAAAAATACAGAAGGATGTGGTTTTAATAATGCCATCCACAGGATAGGGGATAAGTGTCTGATTGCAAGGACCCCTCAAAACCTCCTGCCAGATGTCCCTATTCTCCCCATGCACTAAGCGGGCACATCTTCATGCACAGAGCTGTGTTGACCACGTGAAGTGGTAGTCAACACTCCCCCCTTTATGCACAGTCTATGAAAGAGTCAGAGATAAACAAAGATAGGAGATCTGTTGTTAAGTACCAGAGTACCCCTTTAATGACTAGTCAGCCACCTTTTATCTATAAATATTGCATGCAGCAACAACTTCAGACATCTCCATTTTTGAATGCATAAGTTACAGTACGTTTATTTAATGCTTTTAACGATATCACAAACATTTCACAGAAATGGTTTAAAAAGTACAGTTCACAACATAACAGCTTAATATACTCAACTGTTTTCCAAGAGTGTTGCAGATGGCGTAATCTTTACAAAAATATCTTCTCTTTACAAATCTACAATAAATCCACATTGACAAACCCATAAAGGAGCAGTCACTACAAAACTGAAAAACCAGAGAAAAATAAAAGAAAAAACAACCATTGAAATCAACATTGCCATTGACCCATCACGTTGCAGATCAGTACACTGTACACTTCTTGGTGGCCCAACTTTGCCCTTTGCTGAATTCCAGACAGTACCAAGTAAACATGTTAAAGTCAGTTGACATTTACAAAACAAACATTAAATATAAATTACATTTACACAATTATTTTCTAGCAGTGTAAAAAAAAAAAAGAAAAAAACGCAGACTGACATTTACTGCACCATACTGAATAGGTGACGGGAAAAAATAAATAAAACGGACCTTGTGTTTTAGTTTTCTGTGAAAAAAGTACAAGGCACACTATGTCCTGTGGAAAAAGGTTGTCTAACCTAGTTAATATACTATAAAATGACTAGTATTAAAAAAAACAAAAAAAAAAACAAAAAAAAAAAACAGAAAGCTACATTGGACAGTGTAAATGATCTTAGATATTACAGTGATCACTAATATCTAAGGGGGAGCAAAACTACAAAAAAAATCAATAAAAAAAAATCAGGAGGAGATACTACATCCTCACGTATGTGGTGTAAGGAACGCTACGTTCTTTAAAAGGTTTTTTAGTTTTAACTATTTAAAAAATGTGCTCTCCAACTTGTGGTTGCACAGAAACTAAGCAGCTGGAGAGCCACCACAGGTTGGACACCCTGGAATTAAATAAGGTTCTATTCTAAAAAAATGAGGTTACATTCTTCATTCTCGTAGCATAGTTGAGTCTGGTTCCAAGTAAAGTGGCAGCAGTACTGTAGAACAAAATATGAAGACTTTTTTGGTTCCAGACAAAGAACTTTACAAATAAGACAAAGAAGGAGTAGGAGTGCTTCTTACAGTATCTTTTAGAAAGATGTGCAAAACAGTCTATTTTATAGCGAAATGTAGTAAGGCTTCATTCTCAAAATTAGAAGCAAGGAATGTAATATGGAAATATAATTTATATCGCTTTTGCTACATTCAGAAACCAAGGCAATAATCGTAAACATTCCTGAGATGAGACGTGGCTTCTATAGAAAGTTCATTTATACAAGGCTTTTTGTAAAACTCTGTCCAGCAGAGATGGATCAAAGATGTAGGTAAATAACGGGAAGACCCTTCATGTTCTAATTCTCATCTTCTAAGAGCTGCTGCAGATTACGTTGAATCTGTAAAAGAAAATAAAAATATTCTGTGGTCTACAATATATAGGTATTCTGGGGGAGATTCATCAAAACCAGTGCTGAGAAACAGTTAATAGTTGCCCATAGCAACCAGATCGCTGCTTCTTGCCTCCAGCAGTGCCTCTGGTATCCTACTTCAGACCCTCAGAAATCACGATGCCCAGGACCGAAGTGACATTAGGGTCCAGAGTGTCACACTGCCCCTCATCCAATCACTGGCTGCGGTGATGTCCCATCTCGCCAGTTATTGACTGAGGGGACGTGTGACACTCTGGGCCCTGACATCACAATTTCTAAGAGGAAGAGGAGCACAGTTGGGGGGGACCAGTGCTGGACACTGGAGGCGAGTAAAAGTTTGTTATTGTTCTACACTGTTAAAAGGGGTACATTGACAACAGGGTGTTAAGATTTCCCCAGTCAAGAGTAATGCCATATTGCAGAGCTCTATGAATAGAAGAGAGTTGTTACATAAAGAAAGCTAAAATGTACGACAATAGACACCAGGAAAGCTGATTATCTTCAAGCAAGAAAGTATTTAGAAATCAAAGCAAATACCTGATCTAGTTTAGCTAGATTTGCTGTTAATTCCTCACAGATCGCATTAGCATTTATTTGCCAACTCCCCACACCTTTTTCTACAGTCCATCTGAAAAAAAAAAAAAAAAACAAGTAAAAAAAAAAAAACACCACACCATTAAAAGCAGAGCTACAAATATAACTATCGTCAAAGCAGTCAAGTATGCAGTGCCTGCATACCAAACCGGCAGAAGTGGAATGCACGTAACCACTTTGCACTATACATACAGACCTATAAACATTTAAAAAGGGTTATAAAGCTCTCTAAATACAGTGCACGTAGACTATGAGCCCATACTATACGCATGTGCAACTCTGTCTGAGAAATAAATTCACAAATTCTGATTTTATACAAATTCATATGGAACCATATCGACAAATTGCATACACATTCTCCATTAAGAGACATTTCTGTTATAGATCTGTGTGTTAGGCTATTCCTGTGTTATTTTCATAAAAAATGTACCAAAATAGCCAACTGAGTGTTACCTAGTAAGGGGTATGCCCCTGCACTGTCTGGCACTCTCTGCTTTGATTAGATAGGAGAGGGCCCTCTGTACACTTTTTGAGACTAACTGGTAACATGGCTGGATATTTAGTCTTACACTTCTGCTAAAAACAGGAACAGCACAACACAGAGCTATAAAAAAATAAATAAAAAGATTATCCAGAATTGCTTTTTTGTAAGAAATACAAGTATTTACTGAAACCGGTTAGGAGTGATGACAGGTCTTTTGTTAGCTGGAAAGTGTGGGTGTCTAAAACCTAAACCTAATTTGGAGGAAAATATGTTGGTGGAAAAATATATACAGAGCCACATTCAGAGAAAGTGTTGAATATATTATTATTAATAACAATATTGACAACAGTTTATGTTGTGCTAGTCATTTTCATTTTATTTTATTCTTGTGTTGTACACTCACTACTATGTGTTCTAAGAAAACATGTGGTAAATCGTCCAACATGGAAGGCTGTAGGGCATGCTGGACTTGCCACTGGATTATACAGAACCTGTGCTTATGTAAATGCCAAATGAGCCAAACTACCATATATATTTGATGTTTCATACACAGCAAAACAGAAGCAAATCAAATCACTTTTCAGGTTTGATGACGTTTACAGTGAAATGTGCAATTGAAAGTATGTAGCAAGCTCAGAAGCTAAGATCAGTCCAAATGCAGTCCATATTAGCTGTATTTTACAGCCAAAATTGGAGATTAATAAATAAAAGTTAAAAATTTTTAAAAACAGGTTGCAATGGTTACTTTTTTGGCATACTGCCCCATCAAAAACAGTGTAAAAAAAAAAATAATAATAAGGAAGTGTGCTTAGTGGGGAGAAATAAACAGATCAGAAAGTTTCTGATATCCCTTTCTTATTAAAAATGTACACAGGGTAGGATAACCAGACAAAATCTCCACAGATGTACGGATGTACTGTCACTCAACTACCGACTGGTGGATATCTCCTGGCTGAGGTTGATTACAACTGTGGCCATTGGTTGACTAAGAGTTGGCATTTCCTATGTCGAGATGCAAGCAGGAGGCGCTTGAGAGATAGAGAGATAGAGAGATAGAGAGATAGAGAGATAGAGAGATAGAGAGATAGAGAGATAGAGAGATAGAGAGATAGAGAGATAGAGAGATAGAGAGATAGAGAGATAGAGAGATAGAGAGATAGAGAGATAGAGAGATAGAGAGATAGAGAGATAGAGAGATAGAGAGATAGAGAGATAGAGAGATAGAGAGATAGAGAGATAGAGAGATAGAGAGATAGAGAGATAGAGAGATAGAGAGATAGAGAGATAGAGAGATAGAGAGATAGAGAGATATTTTACAAGGTACCATAAAAATGCAAAGAAAAAAAAAAAAAGGCATCATAACTATGCCGATTGAAAAAAAACAGCAATCTACACATACATCCTACATGCCTAAAAAAGGTCCATAGGAAACAGATACATTGTCACCTTTGACATTGTCTATAGGATCACTGTCCAGAAACAGGAATTAAAAATGTAACCCCAGCTAATATAACATGTTTTGGCTCATAACACTATACAGGGACACTTGCATCCAATCTTCCTTCACCTCAGCGCCAGCACCCCAGACTCCAGTGCCCTCAGAATTGTGTTATGTCAGCATCGGGTCTACCTGTTAAGTGTGCAGTGTCTGGACTGGGCATTTAGGCAGATGTCAGCACTGAGCAAGAGTGGATTCAGACAGAAGAGGGTTGACTGAAGGACGGAAAGGTGGAAAAAGCACAAAGGCAGGAGTGCAGAGCACAGAAAAGGCAGGGAGGGAGCCAGACTGCAAATGCAATGTGGGTACTATCATGTGTGACCTCAATTCTACGCTACCTTTCCTATAGTTGTGGCAGCATCCATTACAACAGATAGCTGTATAGAGAACAACAATCTCGGCACCGCTCGCTTCTCAGTGTACAAGTATAATGCAATGGCTGTCGTGGGGATCTCAAACTTCGGTGGTGCTACTATGTTAAGACAGTATTAAAATTATGACAATGGTAGATAAAAAGACAAGTGCACTCACAATGTAAGTCCGGTTTCCTTAGCTTTATTCATGAATAAAGTACATTAAATAAACTTCTGCACAGCGCACGAGGGGAACACTCAGCCGAGAAGTTTATAGTTATCTACTTGATTCACGAATAAAGCTAAGAAACCCAAACTTACATTTAAATTCACTTTTGCTTTTAAGGGCTAGAAGCAGTGCAGAAAACTGTTTTCTTCCAAACTATTTTCTATTACAGCCAGATGTTTTCAGATGTGATAAGAGCGCCACTGTGCAAATTAGTTTTTCACATGTGTCTCTCCTAAAAGGTTAGTAATAATAGCCACAACACAAAATAGAATTGTGTTTTCTTCCCAACACTGCAAAATGTATTCGTCCCTTTAACTTTTTGCAAATCTGGGATAGAGACATACCAGTGGCTAAGGGCAAATACATTTACATTTTTATTGTTCTCAATAAGAGAAACAATATAGCCTTTAAGTTAAAGGTGTACTCTGCCAGAAATGATCTTATCCCCTATCCAAAAGGGGATAAGATGTATGGTCATGGGGGTTATGCCACTCGGGACCCCTGTGAACTCCGGGCCAGCAGCGGCGACGTCCGGAACATGGAAGCTCGGAGCTTCCGTGTTTGTGACGTCATGACACGCCCCCTGCTTTCATGTCTATGGGAGGGGGCATGACAGCTAGTACATAACAGTCACGCCTCTTCCCATAGACTATGAATGGATGACGTGTGGCGGCTGTAGTCGCCGTCATTCAGCACGAAGCGGAGTTAACTCAGTGCTCCAGATGACTGGGGTGCAGCAGTGGAGATTACTGGAGATCCCCAGCGGTGGATGTTTTCCGGAGGAGTACTGTTTTAAGTCCTGCAGAAAGTCAGGTGCTTACTGCAAAAAAATTAAAATAAAACACCCATTCAGATGTATGAAAGGGATCTTCAGAAATTACAGCAACAAATTTCATACTTTAATATTCCCTTATCTTTAAATTGATGCGAGTGCAGAGATCTGATTCTCCCCCCCCCCCCCCCCCCAACCTGTATTGGAAGCAGGTTCCTTATATAGTGTAATATTATAGAAGTCTGTATAACAAATTTAAAGTGTGCTCAGTTTGTCAATGACTGTCCTACTTATGTATTCACAGACTGTCTATGGGACTTTTATATTGCTGAAAATAAATTTAATTAAACAAAAAGGAACCAGCCAATAGTATGATAAAACAGAAAATACACAAACAGGTCTGATCCTAGTTAGGCGTCATACATATTGAAATTCCCTTTTAACATAACGTGCATAGGTTTTGTCATTAGCTCTCTGAACTGACAATTTAGAGGCAATACAACCTTTCCATTACTATTCACTAAGGAACTAAAGATAGCTGTACACATTAGACAATAAGGTCAATGTCAGCAGGACTATATGGGCCATCCAGATTTTCCTCTGAGGAAGATGCCAGAGAGGACATGCAAGACATGCTTCATTCTTTTGTTCTTAGGGTTGATAATCTGTTGCTCAACTCCTGTCCTTTTGTCTATATTAAAGCAGGACATGGAGAGATGCAGGAGAGAAGACAATCAAGCTATAGGACCATGGACTACAGATAAGGATAGCTGTACAATTTATGG
Organism: Hyla sarda; assembly: GCF_029499605.1. NCBI lineage: Eukaryota > Metazoa > Chordata > Amphibia > Anura > Hylidae > Hyla > Hyla sarda. The sequence continues at coordinate 482,653,941 of NC_079189.1, forward strand.
CCCAACTTAGTGTGAATTCTCCACATCTGTTTCATATTTTGTGAGATGTAACCTGTGTGTTTTCTTATGTGCTAAAAAATGCTTTTGACTTGATAAAGGGAGGACTCCCGAAAGCTTGTCTCTACAAAATACTGTTTATTTTTTTTTTTATTTTTTTTTTTAAATTGAACAAACGTATTCAAGATCTGCAACATCCTATGATTATACATAATAAAATATGTATGAGGAGACCAAAAGACCAATGCAGTCTTAAAAGCTTGCTGTTTATCAGCACTTTAATTTCAGTTAATCATTAAAAGGTATGCCACTGGCCAACATTCGGAACATTTAGTTCCGAATGCGGCGGGGGTCGGCCACCCCCCTCGGGATGTCACAACCCATCCCCACAATGCAAGGCTATGGGAGGGGGCGTGGCAGCCAGTGGAACTAAATGTTCTGAACGCTGGCCAGTGGAGTATCCCTTTAAAGTGCCATGATCTATACTTAGGTTTCTCGTGATTTTCCCTCTATCACATGTGGCTGTACAGCAAGGCATTTTTCAGCTGTCCAGCATGGTACCATTTTTTTTTTTCAAACTACATAAGAACATTCTTACTCTTTCAAAGCAGTTTCTCTTGCTGAGCCCAAAAAAGAGAGGCGTTCCTCCAGAAACAGAATTCTTGACTGCATATAGAAGGTTGAGACAATCAGGATGCACACTCTAGGAATAGAGAAAGACACTACCTTGAATAATAATACATTTATATTACTAAGTGTAGTAAAGTTTAAACAATTTACTCAATACAAAGTATGTACCCTTCTAAAACATAACATTTAATAAATACTGATTAAAAAGATTCTCTAGCAAGAAAAATAAAGTTAACAGCACAGCATGTAAGAAGGGATGAGATACTGAAGTTATAGGTGAGATAACATCAACATGTGTGTACATGGGACTCTGTTAGATCAGGATTACAAGTGTATACAGTCAGATGAGAATTATAATATATATATATACACACACACACACACACACATATACATATATACACACATATATATATATAATGTGTGTATGTGTATATATAAATATATACACACACGTATGAATATATATGTATATACACATACAAGTGATAAACAATGTGTTCAACAGATAAAAATCACATAACCTCATAAGATACATCAATATGAAGTTCACATAACCTCTACGCGTTCCCCCCCTATTAAGAATTATTTCCAGAAGGTTTTGTGAAGTCATAGCAATACTGCATGTGGAGGTGGAAGCCAGCATTACAAGGTATCACTTGTCGGTCCACACTTTACATATGCAGGGGTACATGTATATCAGGGAGTGGTCAGCCATCGTTTGAAGTGGGGGCACCTCCTCCACTGTTGGGCAGGGGCAGGCTTGCCTTTAGGAGCTTGATAACAGGGACAGGAATTTTCTTGCCATTTATTTGTGGTATAATATACCATTTATTCCACACCAGGTCCGTGTACTGCCCTGGAAGGAATATGTCCACTACAAAAACGTCACTCTTGTTCCTGAAATGTGTCTGGTATTGAAACTCAACTAATTACACTAGAACGGAGCAAACTGTAAAAACCAGGCACAGCTCAGTGTGAGACAAAAGTGTAAACCATGTATAATGAAAGGAAAAATGGGGAAATACAAAAAGGTGGCCCCCTTTTTTTAATGGCAAGTTTCATTTAAAGTTTTTAATGTTAATGTGTTTTAGAATTTTTGGGTGTTTTTTTTTTTTTACTTTCCAAAATAATTCTGACCACAAAGCCTAAAACTAATGAAAATACTTCCTGTTCTGTACAGATCACTTCCCAGCAGTGTATGGTAACATTAGTCATATAGATAAGTTTTTAGCTATTGTGAATGGTGTCTTAAGGACCAGCCGTCTCTTACCTGTATAATTACCTTTGCACAGATCACAGGGCATGTCTAGAAAGTTATCCCATTCATGTCAATAGATCAGCTATTTGGCCCATTGTTGCCTATGTCCACGTAGCTGCTGTAACACATCTCTCTAAATGCTTTTAGCAGCTGCTTAGGCAAGATTGTGGTCCCCATAATGTACAAACATTAACCCCTTAAGGATGCAGGGTTTTTCAGTTTTTGCACTTTTGTTTTATCCTCCTCACCTTTTAAAAATCATAACCACTTGACTTTGCAACAAGTCAGTGCACAGAAAACAACGCACAACATATGCACAGTCTGAACCCTGCCTAACATAATACAATAGAAGACAGAAGCAAGAAACATGTCTCTTCAAGTATTTTATGTTGAAGGCTAGAAGAAGGCAGTTAAGGTGCGATCTACAATAATGGCCCTCATTTACTATTCTAAACCCGACCTCTTTTGTCGGGTTTTTTTGTCGCATCTTTGTCTGTGCCATGTCGCAGACATCGTGCGCCAGTCTGCGACACGATGCAACATTTTTTCCCCGACGGACCCGATGTGGATTCTCCCAAACCCGAAAAAGGGGCGTAACCCGACATCTGAGCTTTCCTACGTATTTATTAAGGTTTCCAACCCGAATTTGTTGTATTGTTGTGGATTTTTTCCCCGACAGCTCAGAGGAGTTGGAAACCAAAACCAACAAAACCCACGTGCGGCAAACAGGATGCGACATAATAATAAATACCAGGGGAAAAAAGCAGTTGGGTAAGAAAGCAAGATAGACTTACAACCCGATTTTCTTAGTAAATGAGGGCCAATATATACACCCGATAAGTGTCTAAATCATTTTAAGCAATAAAAGCAATTTTAAAAGGTTCCCTGTTTATCAGTTTATAATAAAAAGTGGGAGACCTCCAAATTATAAGAACGGTTACACCGATCAGTGGAGAGAGATTATATATATACATATACACACACATATACACACACACACACACACACACACACACACACACACACAGTGATAAGCTACCCTTGAGTAGACCCTTTGTTGAAAACTGAGTTTAGATTTACATTTACTGAGATCTTTAATCTAAAAAAGTACTAGTGTAAAACAGATTTTAGCATGAGGATCATTTTTTTTTACCCACTGATCTGAAGATTTAGCCTGAGAAATGTAAACTGTACATAATCTATAGGGGCCTTTTTCTGAGATGTGATTGGTACAGTACTGGGAAGGATTTGTCTTCTTCCAGAAGAATGTCACCTTTAATAACTACTATTTAATATCAGAAACCTGAGTAATCTTAGGTCTCACTACCTTGCAGAGCTAGTCAATGAATAGGTCCTGCTACAGCATTTTAATTTAATTGTAAACTGTCAGATTTCAATGAAGTCTGATTGTTGGAATGATAAGGAATTCGGTATTGTGTATTTACGCTTTATTTAACAGTTTCTCATAATGATGATAAAAATGCAAACTTACAGAACTGCATAGAAGAAAAGCAAACCATTCAAAGACGTCACTTGCTGAAAATCCACTCTTCGAAAAAAACTTCTGTGAACTAAGCAAAAAAAATGTATTTACTTTCTTTAACAAACATTTTTATTATTACATTTTTACTATAAAAAGAAATAAAATTACCAATACTTCCTTCAGGCAATTTCACTTTTTCAGAGCCCTTCAAAGGTTTATCCAAAATTCTAGGCGTAGGAGACGTTGAAATAATATTCTTCTCTTGCTCCTGGAAATCTAGAATTGGAAAAGAAAATTGTTTCTAGTGTTATACAAAAAACATGTTGTTCAAACTAGTGGTTTAAAAAATGCAAATAAAAAAACAGGATAACACTAAGGGTGCATTCACACCATGATTTAGCAATCCAGTGGGGGAACTTAAAAACCAGCTGCTGCCGCATACCATTTAGTAGAATGAGCCGACCGGAGTCAGATAGTGACTGTTTTATTGCTGGACTGAAAACCTCAGCAGACCATGGTTTTCAGCCCGGTAACAAAACCGTATATGGTGCAAAAATGAGTCACCCAGAGTCACTGACTCTGGCCTGCTCATTCAAACGGAAGGAATGCAGCGCAGGTCCGGCAGCGGCCGTTTAAAATTTCCCACTGGATTTCTAAAACTTAGTGTGAATGTAGCCTAAAACCCCCTTTAGGTTTTCACATTTTTTCTTTGATCATTAATGGATCACTAAGCCATTAAAGCTAATAGGGGTATAGGTTGTATATGGTGTGGTTTATGGTTAATAAGTGGTAACAAAATACAGCAGACTTACAGTTATTAGTCTCCGCATTCATGAGGTGACAGGCAGGTACACAGCAGCCCAATTGCTGCTGACAATGGCAGACTAGCTTGATGGCACCTTTCTAGGTACATTTGGCACATAGCCTAAAAACTCCCTCTTTTTCCTAAACATACACCCCCCCCCCCCCTCCCTCAGCACATACTGGCCCTCAGTTACTGAGCTAAAACACACTAGTTTGTGCACCAAAATAACTTTGAAAAACCCGACAGTGTCTGACACATGTCTGAGACACTGGGCGACAGTGTGCACCAGGAAAATCCAAGTAACCCGACATTGCATTGTGAAAAGCCAAAAAAGGGGTGCGGTCTGTCACAAAGGGGGCGTGGTTAAACAACATCAAATTTACTATTCAATTCACAGAAAATCCTTTTAATAACTGGCTGGAAATTTCCACCTAGAAAAAGCTGGTAAGAAAAATTTCCCGACTTGTAATATTTCTATTTACTATGGGGATCACAGAGTTACAAGTCTAAGGGTGCGTTCCCACAGGGCGTATACGCAGCGTATTTGACGCTGCGCAAAATGTATGGCAGCAGCGGGAAATACGCTGCGTATCCCTTGCTCACTATACACACAGGGCTTTCCGGCGACAGCCCTATGTGTGTAGTGAGTTTTGGAGGCGGGGCCGCGCGTCACAGATACGCCGGCACAAGGCCCCGCCTCCAAAACTCACTACACACATAGGGCTGCCGCCGGAAAGCCCTGTGTGTATAGTGAGCAAGGGATACGCAGCGTATTTCCCGCTGCTGCCATACATTTTGCGCAGCGTCAAATACGCTGCGTATACGCCCTGTGGGAACGCACCCTTAAACAACATTTCCCACTAGTAAAAACCCTACACTTAGTAAATGAGGCCCACTGTCTTGTTTTGGGGCAACAGAAAAAAAGATGACCAGCTGTCCACACTATGCTGTGACACCATCACTCACTGCTTTGGTTAAAAAATAAAAAAAATGGGTGATCCTTCTTAAAATGTTCACATAAGTTGGAGGGACTACATAAGTAAAACTACCACTAAATTAGACTAACCTTGAGAATGTTCAGACTCCGGGGTTTGAGAGCCAGTGCTACTATATTCTTCTAAATCCTTTCTCCGTTGTTGCACCAAACCATCTATTTCTGAAAAATCTACACTGAGGTCCTGAAAATATATGCAGACAAAAAATGTAAAACAATTTAATGTAAGAATTAATAATCAAAACTGACTCCAGTCAATTACAATTCTTCTAAATTGGAAAAAGCAGACAGTGGCATACATAGAAGAAATGGGTCCCCATAGAAAAGACAGAAATTTATCTTGTAGGGGGTAGTCCAGTCCTGAATAAAATTATCCCCTATCCCAGCGGTCGGAACCCCCCCCCCCCCCACCATCTGAAACGTATCCCCTATCCATAGGATAGGGGATACGTTTTTCCAGACCGGACTACTACTTTATCTTGATTATGCTTTCATCATAGTTTCCCAACAGTAGGAAATGGGATAGGACCAAGCAGGGATTGGTCCCCTCTGCAAGGGCCCTATTGCATCTGCATGGCCAGCCTCCATTATACATATGCCATCGATTTTAAATTAAGTATTAAAAGTACTTTACACAGTGCAACAAGCTTCTGGACACTTACAGGTTACACGTTTACAGGAAAAAAAATCTCCTCAACATTATATTAGTCTTGAGAACATTTCACTTACAAGGGGAAATGATGCAGGACGCTCTCCTCTGTAACTGTTTTCTAAGGAAGGATTTGGGCTGTTTCCAGTGCTAATATTCTACAAAATAGAGAAAATGTAATTCATTCAATCACTGCTCACCAATGTAGCAAGAAAAAAATAAAAAACAAACACTAGTGGACTCCTAGGAGACTAGGCAGATGCTGTCTGTTACTGCCATGAATTTACCTGTATAAGTGTTAGGAATCATGTAAGAAGTCACAGGTTTGTAGTTTCTCTGTATGGATTAGAGCAACTAAGCCTTAATAGGCCAATATGAGCTGTGCAAGGTATTGAACAAGTTACTGCCATGAAAAGTTACTGCTTATTCTGGGCTTAGTCATTCATTAGGACTACCTATTCGACTCCTGACTGGTATCTTCACAAACACTCACAGGCAAGGCAGTAATTTAGTTGTACTACCCACTGGACTCAGTTCAGATTGAGCAGAATGTTAAATGAAAAAACAAGCTATACGTACATATATACATACACACATACGCAATTCAGGGAGTTGAGGATCTTTCCCCTTTTTTGGGATTACTACTATAATTGCTTCACACATCAAGGGTGGCAAGCTTTGGAAGAAGAATTTCTATCGGCAGTCCATCTACCCCTGGGGCCTTATTATTGGGGGCCAGGTTAACTGCCTCCTCCAGTTCTTCTATAGTTAATATTGTATCCAAAGATTCCCGATCTGTATCAGTTAATTTAGTGAGATTAACCTTTCAAAAAGCCGTATTCCCCACTATAATTGTACGATTACTATATAATGATGAGTAGAATCCCACCAAAACCTGCAGGATTCCCTCGTCATTATCAATTATCAACCCATTTTCATCAATTAGAGAGGGGATGGCTGCCGCAGGGTCCCGAGCCCTTGATCTATATTATCCAGCATATGACCTGCGGCTTCTTCTGCATAGAAGGCTTGTTTCTTCATCATTTCCTATTATGGGCATTTTCCATCAAATATAGCCTCAGTGCTCGTTGAGCGGCAGCCAACTCCTCCTTCACAAACCTAGCCTCCTCTCTCCTAACTTCATCATGTAAAGCTTAACCTAAAGCATCCCTTTTCCGTTTTTCCCCAGGAGATAGATTTTACTAAAATAACACAGGGAAAAAAAAAGCATTCATAGATTCCCATATAACCTGTATTGATGCACTAGTATTAAGCAAAAAAATATTCCCTGATCTGTTCTTTTAAACTAATCTCATCTCCCAAGATAGATAGCCAATACAGATTTAATTTCCATAAAGTACGTTTAACTTTTAGGCTGAGGGCATATTTTTATTTGCAGTGGGGAATAATCAGATATTGTTCTAGCAGCGCAGTGATGTGAAAATCCTAGGAAAAATATTGGCAATTAGGTTAAACAAGAAAACAAAACTAATAGATTCTGATCAAACTGGATTAATTCCATCAAGATCTACCTCAATTAACATTCAGCATTTTTATTTTTTATTTTTATATATATATATTTTTTTTTTTTTGAGTTTCCAGGTTCCTTCGGACTCCCCCAAAGATGGGGCCATATTCTCCTTGGATGCACAGGAAGCATTTGATTGGGTGGAATGGCCCTATCTTTGGGCTACTCTGAAGGAATTTGGCTTTAGGCCCAGGTTTATTTAATGTGTACAACTATTAGATAAAGATTCGAAAGCCTGTATAAGAGCAAATGGGGGTATATGGAGAAGTTTCACACTGTCTCAGGGTACGAGACAAGGTTTCCCTTTATCCCCTCTGCTATTTGCAATAGAACCCCTTACTGAACTTATTAGATCAGTGGCGGAGATAAGGGGCTTACGATATGTATCTTATATAAACAAGATGGAATTATACGCAAATGATTCTTTGCCATTTGTAAATGGCACTGGTCCTTCGCTCAAAGCGGCAATAAATCATATTCGAAGAGTCGGGAAGCTTTCCTGTATATGTATAAATTAAGAAAAATCTTTCTTAAAGGAGAACTCCAGAATAGGAAATTTTTTTTTTTTACTGCCGGCAGTATGGACGATAAACAGGTACATACCTTCCTTCCCTCCCCCAGTGCCTCCAGTAACTGGCTCCAGCCTCCGCTGCGATCCTCTTCCTGGTTGCCGGTGGTCGGCGAGTCATACTGCGCTCACCCAATCACCGGCCCCAGCGAAGTCCTGACTCGGACGGCGATAGGCTGAGCGGCAGTGTGAGAACGCTTCAAGACACACAATTCACTACACCGGCACCTGCTGCCAGGGCCGTAAATGTCACACTGCCGCTCAGCCCATCGCCAGCCGAGTCGGGACTTCGCTGCGGCCGGTGATTGGCTGAGTGCAGTATGACTCGCCGACGACCGGCAACCAGGAAAAGGATCGCGGCGGAGGCGGTTACCGGTGGCACCGGGTGAGAGAAGGAAGGTATGTACCAGTTCATTTTTTTATGGCCGATAATTTTCTTTTCCGGCGTTCTCCTTTAATGCTATTGGATTGGCCCCCTACTGATATTTCTGTAGACTAGTATCTAACCATGTGTTACCCAGATTAACCATCTTGGAATTTAGGTATCCCCTAATATAATCTGAATATGAAGCACTAAACCTATTACCCCTGTTAAAAATGTGTTAAAGTGCATAGCTTGGCATAAAATTATCTATATCTGTGATAAGGAGGGTGAATCTTATTAAAATTATATATATGCCCCATCTCTTGTATTACATAATTCCCCCATATGGCTACCATTTAGTTTTTTCCCAAAAATACATACACAATTCAGAGTGTTAATCTGGAACGGCAGAAAACCAAAAGTTAAAACTAGTTTACTTATAATGCCCTAAAACGGAAGGTGGGCTTGCGTTACCAAACTCCTGGTTTTATTTTTTGGCAGCACAGTAGTGGCCCTTATTTACTAAGAGAGGAGTGTAGGTTTCTTTGTGGGTTTTAAATTCCCTACAATTTATTTTCCACGGTATTTACTAAGGTTTCCCTACATTCTCCACTTTCCCTACACTTTGCTTTTTTACACATGCTCTGATCTGTCTGGTTTTCCTCAGCTCAAATCCACCATATTTTATGTGGAAACCTTAGTAAATATGTTGGGTTTTTGTGAAAATGTCAGGAACAAACCCCTTTTCAGAGACCACGCCCTTTTCCCGGCAGTCATGCCCCTTTTTCGGGTTCTCTTAGCAAAATGGAGAGTTAGTCTGGGTTTTTTCAATTCTGGCACAAAATCTGGCAGACACAGAATTTCTGGCACAATAGTACAGAATCTGGCGCACAACCTGACAAAAAACATGTCGGGTTTGCAATAGTAAATGAGGGCTAGTGTCCACATGTAGTGGGGTGGGATAATCCACAACATAATCATAGTATAACCTTAATTATGAGTTGTCATCTACCTGAAGGCCCCTTAGTAATATCTTTGTCAATCATAGGAAAAAACAAGTTCTTCCAAAATTTCATAACAAAATCTCGTTCCAAAGTTTGGGATAAAGTGAAACAAATGAGAGGTTGGGAAGATTAATGACTTATACCCCATTATGGGATAATCATGCTTTATAGAGATAGAAAAATTATGCGGATTTGATAACTGGAAGGAAGCGGGAGTAATATGGGTGAAAGATTTATATAAGGGTGATCATTTTCGGATCTTCAGGACCATTTTCATTTGCCACATTATCTCTTTTTTCAATATTTACAATTAAGACTAGAGATGAGTGAAGTTAGAGTGATTCGATACGAACCTAGCGGCTCGGCGTTTGCAGACTTTATCCTCCATAAATTAGTTCAGCTTTCAGGTGCTCCTGTGGGCTGGAGGCTCTCTCCTAGGACTGTATCCACCTTTTCAAGCCCACCGGAGCACCTGAAAGCTGAACTCATTTGTGCAGGCTAAAGTCAGCCGAGCCGAGACGTTTGTGACAAATCGAATCACTGTAACTTCACTAATCTCTAAGACATGTAATTATGAGCCAGAATAAAAATTGAGAGACTAGAGATAATACTCAATTTTAATATTGGGTCATTTATTAAGGGAACAAAATAAAACTGGCAATATAGCTAAAGTTTATAAATTCTTATTAGACAAATTTTTTGAGGGGTATTTAGCCCCTGCTTTTGCAAAATGGCAGATAGAGGCGGAAGTAGATGATGCGCAATGGAAATCGATCCTGAGATCTGTCCCTAACCAGGCTCTGGGAGAGGAAGCCAGACTATCACAATTCTATATTCTATACAGAGTATACTAAACTCCGGCCTCTCTTCAAAATTGGATACAGAAAGGATTCAATCTGCCAATGTTGCCTTTGGGAGGAGGCGGACCTTAACCATATGCTATGGCAGTGTGTATCTAAAGTATTGGAAGGATATATTGAACTATATCGGGGAGGTGCTTAAGATTAAAATCCCTATGGAAAAAGATATGCATATTGGGATATGTAAAGACATTGGAGGGTATTTATCAAAGGATTTAGGTGTTTTTTTTAATGCAACTTTGGCGCAATGCTTTGGCGCAGTGTCTTTTTGTACCAAAGTTTGGCGCATTTTCTCCACTGTCATTTTTACAACTTTAAAGTTAAATCATACACAGGACCGTGTGATTTTGATAGTCAGTAATTCATCATTTACGCCAAACTTTGGCGCAATTTTGCACCTTTAGGTTTTTTTGGCGCAAATCACCGCCAAGAAATTTTGCGCATGGAAAACACACATAACCATGTCAGAAAATGTAAAGGCGTCAAAATACATAACATTTTTTGTGAAAGCAGCGACGCCTCCAGGGCTGCTCAATGCTATCCTGTGACATAGTTGTCTCTGAGGAACCTTCACCCTCCGTTGAGCCAGCACTGGACATGGCCACACAGGTTCAGGAAAGGTAAGCACTAAAGCAGTGGTCTCCAACCTGCGGACCTCCAGATGTTGCACAACTACAACTCCCAGCATGCCCGGACAGCCAACGGCTGTCCGGGCATGCTGGGAATTGTAGTTTTGCAACATCTGGAGGTCCGCAGGTTGAAGACCACTGCACTAAAGTAACCAAAGAAAAGAATTAAAAAATACCCAAGTTGAAAATAAAATCCATTTCACATGGTGGCTATAAACACCACAAAAGAAAATAACTCATGTCGCTTGCTGATATACTGCAGGAGGGACTCCGAAATGGCTGCTCTACAGGGTAAAATACGCGTCCTCTGTGGTGGTAACTTCTGTGTAAAAGGTGCTGTGAACAGCTGATTTCAACATTTGTGCCAAAATTACAACTTGCACCAAATCATAAATTTGGTGCATGTCCACGAAAACCAAAGTGAAAAAAAAAAAGGGTAAAAAGAAACTGTCAACAGGCAAAACTGATAAATGGTTATAGATTAATATTTAAAAGACCGCAGTGGGACACGCGATATATAGTGTGAGGAAGCCAATAACACAACATTGGAAAGATCCCAAGATCAAAAGATCATTGAGATATACAAATTATTTTACTTTTTATATTATATTTATTTTAGACTATACATTTTTCCGATCTGAGGAGCAAAAGGGTGGTGGGTGGGAAGAAATGGGGGAATAAGTAAATTAAGTTATTTTATTGTTATAGGGTACAGAGTATTGCATGATGTTTAAGATTAAGTAAATTTGTACAAGCTCTGTAATAGCTACCGATCAAGAAATATTTAAAATAAAATATACGTGTATATATATACATATATATATATATATATATATATATATATATATATATATACACATATACATATACACATATACATATATACATATATACATATATACATATATACATATACATATATACACATATATATATACATATATACATATATACATATATATACATATATACACACACACACACACACACACACACATATATATACACACACACACACACACACACATATATATATATATATACACACACACACACACACACATATAATTTTGTGGGAAAATAGTCACCTGCTCAACTACTTCTGCTCTAGAACATGAGGTCAGTAGGCTAAACAGCATTTTCATGGTGGCTGGTTCCCTTTATTATTGATATGAATAATCCTGAAAAATGTCCACTACACTATTACAGACACTGTTGCTAAATTACTAATATTGGGATTCAAGCCATCACTTGACAGTTGGGACCCAAGAAAGCAACCAGCTTCTGGCAGGGAACACAAGGTTAATGTTGAGTTAGAAGAAAAATTCTAACTTGTCCATTCACAGGCACATAATGGAAGCTTAGACGATAAACAAGTGAAATTGTATTCTATGACCCCTTGTGATGGCAATAATGATAAACAAAAGGAAAATGCCATGATGAAATGTCAGATGCAATAAAAATGAAAAAAAGAAAGAAAAATCATAAACATATCCATAGCCTTTACAAGTATTAAATATTCTCTGAAAAATATCACTGTCCCATCTGGAGCTGGCCACAATCACACGTGAGCAAATACAGATATAATGGAGAAGTCTGATGCAAATACTCACATCTAAATGGCTGCACACAGATTTTAATAACTTGTAGGTAGAATCTCGAGACATCAAAGACACAAATATGAACTGAAAAAAATGTGTACAAATTAGAAATTGACTTTACTAGACTGGAAATACATACATACAAACTATATATACACATATAGATAGAATCTTTATATAATGTTACTGTCCCCTCGAGATAACACACAGCTATTAATGTCTAAGCCTTGGCAACAAACCTGACTACACCCCTAAGTGGAAATGATGGTTAAAAATAATGGTGACTACACAAAATATTGTCACTTTGGTGAACTCCATGTCCAAGAGGCTTAAGGCAAGTGCCCAGAGCTTCACAGGTTGGCACTGGCACCGAGTGCCTGCAAATACCAGGCATGGGGAGAAACACAGCAACTTCTGGCCAAGGGGCTGTAAAGGTAGACAAGTGATGCCTTGTCCCTAGTGCAGTGGTCTCTAAACTGTGGACCTCCAGCTGTTGCAAAACTACAACTCCCAGCATGCCCAAAGCCAAAATCTGTTGCTGGGAGTTGTAGTTTTGCAACAGCTAGAGGGCCACAGTTTTGAGACTTCTGCTCAAGGGACCTTGCAGGGAAAGAAGGGAGAAAGCAGCATGTGCCAGATATGTCAGGAACAAATAATGTTACTTTTTTTTTTTTTTTTTGAGATTTTAAGATGGCTACTGCATTAAGAATCCTAAAAATAAAATAAAAAAATAAAAAAAATTGCGTCGTTTTCCATAGGGATCCAAGCAAACCAATAATCAGCTAACTAAGTGATTTTATAAATATTAGGGCTGCAACAATTTTTGTGCAGATCCTCAAAATTCTTTGCAATGAGGTATGGTGAGTAATTTTAAAGGGATCACAAACTTCAATACAGTAATAATATTTTCAGTGTTGCCACATGGAAATATATAATTTATACAAATGTAAGGGGTGTAATTCACTTATGAGATTCTAAATATACATCATTTGTATTTAATTAAATTTCATTTTAATTGAATTTTATTTAAATTGCTACCATAAATGTGCATTTTTTTCGTTTTAACAGACTAGAGTAATTTGCATTTCTAAGCAATTCATAGAAAGACAGGACTTCACATGAAGTGAATGCTTGGCTGTACAATTACATTGGCGACATTACTGATCAGCACTGAACAAAAATAGCAATCAAAAGTCACTATGGGAAAACTTTAAAAAAATAATGAAGGGAAATATATATCTCTATCGATGTAGATCTATCCATCAATCACACACATAAGGCACCTTCCTAATAAAAATGTAAATCACCCTTGTTTCCCCCCCACAATGACCACATTTGTTTGTAAATATTTAAAAAAATTACAGTACATTAAGATGATCTCGTGAGCAGCGTAAAAAAATAATAAATAAAAAAAAAAAAGGGAGAATCAAAAAGTCATACGCAAAAGTGGTATTTATAAAATACAACACAAAAACACTACAGATCACGGCGCAAAAAAAAAAAAAAAAAAGCCTTGTATACAAACAAAGAAGAATGTTATAGAGGCCAGAATAGGGCAATTTTAAGCACACTTATTTTGTTAAAGTATGACTCCTTAAGGATGCAGCAAAGTTTGGATTTAGGGACAATGACCATTTTAATTTTTGCTTTTCTTTTTAGCCTCTTCATCTTATTAGGCATAACTTAATTTTTTCATCCACAGACCCATATGAGGGCACGTTTTTTGTATGACTAATTGTACCTTGTAATGAAATTTCTAATTTTACCATAAAATGTAAAGTACAACTGAACTGTGTGGAAAAAAAAACAAAAACAAAAAAAAAAAACAGTAAATTAGCAACTTCTGGGATGGTGTTTTATGCATTGCATGTTACGGAAACAGTGACTTTATTCTCAATACGATACCTTTGAATCTTTTATTTATTCATTTATTTAATTTTTTTTTAAAATATGCCCCCATCCAAAAAAAAAAATATAAATAAAATCCATCCTGCCCCCCCCCCCCCCCCAATTCCCATTTTACTAATATTGTCACAGGCAAATATGCCCGAACTTTTAACCCCTTAAGGATGCAAGGTTTTTCTGTTTTTGCACTTTCGTTTTTTTCCTCATCACCTTCTAAAAATCATAACTTTCAATTTTGCACATAAAGACCCATGAGGGATTTTTTTTGTGACAGCGGTGTCTAAAGGGACACTTAAGCATCACTGGTGGTCCAGTGGGGTGGATCGCTTACCTTTCCTCCTACGGCTATCCCGGCTCTGTGCAAGAGCCTGGCTGAAACACCCTTTTGTTCTGTTGGATCACATTGATCTGTATGAGGAATCTACTGATTCCTCCTAAAAGTCCCCTAAGGAGACTAAGTGTTTATTAAAAAAAATAAAAAAGGTAAAAAAAAAAAAAAAAAAAAAAATTAACCCCTTCCATATTAAAAGTTTGAATCGCCCCCCCCTTTTCCCAAATTCCATATAAAAAATATGTAAACATGTGGTATCACCACCTGCGTAAATGAAAACTATAAAAATATTAATTAACTGCACGGTCAATGGCGTACACATAAAAAAATTATGTGTACGCCATTGACCGTGCAGTTAATTAATATTTTTATAGTTTTCATTTACGCAGGTGGTGATACCACATGTTTACATATTTTTTATATGGAATTTGGGAAAAGGGGGGGCGATTCAAACTTTTAATATGGAAGGGGTTAATTTTTTTTTTTTTTTTTTTTTTACCTTTTTATTTTTTTTAATAACACTTAGTCTCCTTAGGGGACTTTTAGGAGGAATCAGTAGATTCCTCATACAGATCAATGTGATCCAACAGAACAAAAGGGTGTTTCAGCCAGGCTCTTGCACAGAGCCGGGATAGCCGTAGGAGGAAAGGTAAGCGATCCACCCCACTGGACCACCAGTGATGCTTAAGTGTCCCTTTAGACACCGCTGTCATCTAAAGAGTTAATAGCCAGCCGTGGTGATCACGCATGTTGGCTATTAACGGTGGCCCCCAGCTTCAGGAATCAGCTGGGGGCCACGTGGTGTGGTGCGGGCTCAAGTCAGGAGCCTGCATCATACACTGCTTGCAGTGTCAGGACGAGACAGCAATCGGTTAAACAGTAATATAAATGATCACATACTGTCAATTTTTTTATTTGATTATTTTATAGATGCCCTGTATTTGAGCATTTATATTACTGTAAAGTTTGTAAATTTTTACATGCAATTATATTAGTAAAATGGGAAAAAAAGGGGGGGGGGAGAATTTATTGAGGAAGGGGTTTATTTTAATCTGCAATGTCCGGCATTATCCCTGGGTCCTGGTATTTACGCCCTTGTCCAGTTACTGGGGTTTGAAGCGTGTTCACAAGCTGAGCACGCTTCATACCTCATGGGCTGCTGTAAGCAGCCAGGACCCAGGGATAACGCCGGACATTGACGATTTGGCTGATGTCCGGCATTAAGCCTTGAGACGCCGCAATCAAAGTGGATCGTGGTGCCTAAAATGTAAAGAAAACAATCAGCTGAGAGGACGCTGGAAGGGCCCTTACCTGCCTCCTCATTGTCCGATTGGTGCTCCGATTCTCCCAGCCATGGCAGGCGGGAGCAGCAGAGCACCAACAACACTGCTCAATGCTGAGCCAAAGCTCCGCATTGAAAAGTCCATGCAATCAAAAGATTGCATGTTATAGCAAAAAAATTTGATGTGAATAAGCTTCTCCCCTAAGAAAAGTTTGAATCCCCCCCCCCCCCCATTTTTTTAATAAAATAATGTAATCAAAAATAAAATTTAAACATAAGTGATATTGCTGCCTGCATTAATGTCCATACTTTAAAAAAATTTGGGTAAAGTTGGCATGTTTTAAAAGTAGTAAAATCAAACCTACATGAATTAAGTATCCTTGTAATCGTATGGACCTACAGAATTAAGATAATGTGTCATTTTTACCAAACAGTGAACTGCATAGAAACAGAAGCTCCCAAAAATTACAAAATGGTGTTTAATTTCACCCCACAAATTTTTTGTTTTGCCGCAGATTAGGTTATAAAAAGTGACGTTATTACAAACTGATTGGTGATGCAAAGAACAAGCCCTTATATGGGTCTGTAGGTGCAAAATTGATAGGGTTTCGCTTTTTCCTACTCCCCTTCTAAAAACAGAGCATGCGGAAAAGAAAATTGGCGAGTCCGATGAGTGTCAAAGCCTGTACCAAAACCTTAACATATTAGGCTTTAGGCTATAATCATTGCAAGATGTTTAAAGTGACACTGCGCTAATATGTTTAGCAAAACATTACAGATTGTCGCCCTAAACATCTTGCAATAATTATTTTTCTTCCAGTTTAAAAAAAAAAGTTTCTCACGTGTCCGCCATTACGGACGAAATTGCAGCTGGGACCGGTCATGCATGAAGCGAATGCAGCTCTCCTGTGCTTGCTACATGTTCATGATGTAAATGGCCAAGTACCAGGGCACCATGACGTACATTTATACCATGGTTCCTTTAGGAATTTAAAGTATACCTCCCAACTTTTGTTGAGAGAGAAAAAAGGGACAGGCCACGCTCCTGACGTACCCTCAGCCACACCCCCGACCAACTCCCTCAGCCATGCCCCTAAAACCACCTGTACATTCGGAATGGAAATAGCTATTTAAAGGTGCATTTTCACCACTTTTTCTTTAAGCTTACTGGATCCTGTTGGGAAGTGTCAAAACTGGGTACTCATGTCCCAGCTGGATCCGGCCCCCATCTGATTCGTTTGAATGAGCGACTGGAGTCTGATAGTGGCTGGACTGAAAACTCTGGTATGGGGAAACCAGATATGGGGCAAAAATCACCGGAGACACTGACTAATTCTAATGAATCAGATAGGGTGCTGCTGCAACTTTTTTGTAAACTAATTTTTGCCTTTTTGTTTCTTCTGAAACAAACACGAGTGCCCTACCATTTGGACGTTTCATTTTTGTTGTAAGAAAATTGTATACTCCTTACCCTATCAGTTACTGTAGCAACAAGCAAGGCATTTGGCACTAGAAGAGCTGTTTTTGTTTTCTTTATCATTGTTACAGCAAGAGCTGGAATAGCAATCTGAGGAGAAAAAAAAAATACAATAAAGCCATATAACGGATGAGATTACAGCAGTATATCTGCATATGTAAAATGCAAAATACACGTCTGAAAGCGGCTCATAAGCATATTTCTTTAATTATTTACTTAAATGTCACTCCAGTTTTCCTTAAACATTTAGGATTTGAAATCTAGAATTTAAAATGAGACAAACCTACTAACCTTTGTGTCCTTCCCAAAAACCTTTGAATGGAAACATATCCAATTCTCTGAAATGTATAACTTTCCTTGATACAAAATTTCCTTTTGCAATGCACAGGTAAAATCTAGAAAGTTGAGAAAAAATAAAAACTGATATCTTACGCCTCCTTCACACATTTCTGGGCTTGTACAAAAATTTATATATATATATATATATATATATATATATATATATATATATATATATATATATATATATATATATATATATATATATATATTCATACAAACCTAGCAATCCATACATTTTTTATTAATACATTATTCACACTTAAATGGAGAGAAGAGAGCAGTTATGCATTTTATATTTCTCCCATTGACTTTCAGCTAACCTCTGCACAATCTAGAGTATTAGTGCATGACTAATATAGGTACGAAATATGGATATATTGTGAATGAAATGGCTCCAATAGTTTATCTGTATTGCTACAGTATATGCTGGGGACTGTCTTCAAGGCATGAAATGTAACTTTACTTTGAAAAATGGTATATAGATTCATACTCATGAAAAATCGATTATATAGGGACACATGGATGTATCCATATTTTAATCCTTCTGCATAGACATCAATAGGTATTTACACCTACCAAAAAAAAAAGAAAAAAAAAAAAGGATATGCAGCATGTGACGAGTTTTGAAAATATGCACATTTTTTTATGCCCATTTAAACAGCCCCATAGAATTACATTGTCTCTGCACTGTAAAGTAAGTTTGCAAAAATACACTCGTCAGACTGCAAACTTTTTCCAACACTGTCAAAGTAAAGTAACAGTTTTCTTTAAGTACCGTACTATTTCTATAATCTTACCACCACTTTGCAGTCAACAAAATAAGTATAAAAATATTTTTATGAAAATAATTTGGTGCAACAGATTTCCATTTAATCTGCATGCAGCTAACATGAGCACAGAAACGGAATATTACCCAAATATTGGCTACACATTTATTTTGTATACCTCCTGTAGTTTATTCATAAACTGATGAGCAAATTCAATTAACTGATGTCTGGTTCAGGAAAGGTTAAAAACTCTGCAATTGTAACATATTTCCATTTTCTATTTTAAAGATTTTACAAACAGTGGCAAGTTGTATTTTATCTTCATACTCACTTTCTTTTAACGTCTCATCCTTTTGTACATCCTTAAACAGCTTATGAAACTGTGCATTTGCCTTGGAAATCTACAAGTAAAAAATATCAAAGTGCATAAAATCTACTAACGTTTTAAATGTAATATTTACAGAATTTTTTTTTAACAAACACTGCCATCATCTAAGAAGTTATCACAATGGGGGGGGGGGGGGGGGAACTTTACCAAGACAGGCCTTACATATTCAGGTTTTAAAGTAAACCTTGTCCGTGTATGATCGTGCAAAGGAGTGTCTGGTGCTAAATCCAGGAGTATGTTTGGCTGCCCTGTGTGCCTGTGAGCAAAGTCTAGCTCAGAGTTGGCACAGATTTCAGCAAAAACTTTTACCCATTGCAGTATTTGTTGCAGAGATGGTTACTTTTTTGATTTCAAGAACAGCATGGGTCTATAATCACCATACAGAAAATTCTGACGCTCAAGTGTTTTTTAATATTCAGAACACTGCATGGTGATACAGAAGTCAGAAGTTTTTCCTCTGGGTTTTATGGACGTTAGCTACCAGAAATGAGTGGGTGTAATGACGCCAAAGAGGTTGGAGCCAAATGCTACAGTAAAGCAAAGCAGTGTATTAGGCAAGACTATCAAGGGCCAACTGTGATTTGTATAGAGTTATGGCAGCTGTGTATAAGGCCGACCACCAGTAAATACATCGCATCTCGTATGCATTTGCCTGTTTTTACCAATTTGTGAATATTTTAATTTGTGGCCCTATTGAAAGGCAAGTGGGATATTGGGATGAAGTCAACTTCTACTTTTTCTATTTAGTTACCTCCACATTTTGTATAAAAATCATGACTGCGGCAAACATTGTGCACAAAAGCCCAATTTCTAAAATTAATATTTTTCCCTCATTGTTTGTGCCATGTGAAGGGTATAGCATACAATCACTTGGCACCAATGTCTTTAAGCAAGGGGCATCTATGCAAGGGTTGTACACTACAGCTTTTAGCTAGAACTCTCCCCATGATATAGGAAGAGTTCTTTTTGTAACCGAAACCCAGTTTTATTACCTGGCTTGAAGTAGATTTTTTCCTTTCAAGCTTCATTGTGTCATTCTTCATGTCGAGGGTTAATGAGGAATCATAAGTCTTTGACCTTTAAGTAAAATTAAAACAATTAGAAACAAGTACATTGCTTATTTTTATTTAATAACTAACATTTCATAGAGATCTCAATTTATCTCCACTTTGTAATAGACATTTGTTTGGGTGCAATAGGTCAGAATATCCAGATATGAGCTCTGCATATTTTGTGCTATGAAACAGTTCTATAAATCATACAGGCTGAGCAAATCTAGAAGAAAAAGTCCCATTATCAGAAGTCCCATTAAAGCGTAAACATACAGTGCAGAATTGCAAAGGAACAACAAATACTCCATGGGGGATATTTCCCATTGTTTGCTTTGGTAAGCAAAACCTAAGCAAAAAAGAGACCAGAACTTGCTTATGTGCTACATATTTATCATACTATCACAGGAGGTTGATAAATTTGGAGCACATAAGGAAAACAAAAGTCGCAGCTAAGACTTGTGAGACTTTAAATTGCTCATGTACAGGAGTTTTGCACTTTAGGTCAGACTTGGATTAGATTAGTGACTTTTTTGCTTACGTGGGACTTTCACACATCATAAATACCTGACCACTGCATTGCTTAGGTAAGGCTGTTTGTAACTTTTTGCTTACTCACAAAAGTAGCACAAAAAAAGTGCATAGGCACATGTGCGACTTTGTATGCAAAAAAATGAAATAAAATAAAAAAAGCCTCTAAAAAAAATACCTTGCTAAATGTCCATGTCATTGTATAGCGTTGTGTCAAATGACACGCCAAGCTCTGAAGCAAGAACAAACTACTACATCTCATGTATAACAAAATTCACACACAACCAACAAATCCACAATATAATTAAAGGGATGCCCCTAAAACACATTTGTGATTCTAGAATTTAGGCCAATAAATCTTTGCCGTGCTCCTTCTTGGCTAACCTCTTGGATGAATTATCCAGACTTGAAGAACTTTGTTCCATTTTGAACTTATGACAGCGGAACCTCTTCAAGAACATTTGTCTCAGCAGACCAAGTACATACTGCACTTTTTTGCTCTTTCAGAATGAAAAGGGGGAGGCTCTGAAGAAGCCGGAACTAACATAGTACCTGTCCTGGGCAGTATTTTGTAAACTTCACCTATAGTAATGTAACAAATTCACTGTCATGGGTGTGCTGTAGGGCAGGCTTTACTTGTTTTAGATGCAATCTCTAATCTATATATTTTCGCAGTCAGGGCCTGGTTCCCTGAATACAAAGCAGAACACACAAAGTAAGAGGAAATGAACCTTAAAAATCTAAGTGTTTTTTTCTCTCTCTCTTTTTAACACAGTCTGTGCTACATGTATTTTTCCAGAAGAGAACAATAAGGTCAGGACAGAATCCTCTGTAAATAAAGCAATTTAACTAGAGAAGGAGAACTGCAGACATATCCTGTTGTCGACATAGTCCATTTCACAGATCAAACAAAATCTTGAAAAGAGAACATTATGTTGTGTAACATGATTATACAACCTTCAGGATGGTGCAGTATGTGACTTTAAGTGTGGCATTATTCTTACTTTAGAAGGAAGCTCATAAGACAACTGTGCATGTTTGCAGATCCAAAAGGTAAAATGTTGATCTACCTACGCTGCTGTGATCTGCAGTAAATGGAAAAATGTCAGGTGAATACGGCTAACACTTATTTGCTGTGTACTGAAATCACTTTTATATGACACATTAATTTTTTTTTTTTTTCAAATCAACTCGTGCCAGAAAGTTAACCAGATTTGTAAATTACGTGTAATAGAAACAGAGTCCGGCACTGCTATAGTGGAGATAGGCTAGCACTCGAGCGCAAGTGTGGAGATGATACAGCCAAGTGGGGGTGCTCAGTCCAAATAACAGGATATTGGCAAGACAGTCCATGTAGAAAATAAGACGGCACTCACCCAGGTAGTTGCTGATTAGTATTCTTTATTCCATGTAGGAAATCAAGCGGCGAGGTGCAGTGTCAGGCAGGTATCACGGCAGGGACGCTGGAGTCCACAATGCCATCACGCTGTGGACTCCAGCGTTCCTGCCATGATACCTGCCGGACACTGCACCTCCCCGCTTGATTTCCTACATGGAATAAAGAATATTCATCAGCAACTACCTGGGTGAGTGCCGTCTTATTTTCTACATGGACAGATTTGTAAATTACCTCTAAAAAAAAAATCTTTATCCTTCCAGTATTTATTAGCTTCTGTATACTAAAGAGAAAGTTCTTTGTTTTTCCTTCTGTCCACAGTGCTCTCTGCTGACACCTCTGTCCGTATCAGGAACTGTCCAGAACAGGAGCAAGTCCCCATAGCAAACCTATGCTGCTCTAGACAGTTCCTGATACAGAGGTGTCAACAAAGAGCACTGTGGACAGGAAAAAAAAAATATAGAAAACAAAAAGAACTTTCTCTACTATACAGCCACTAATAAGTACTGTAAGGATAAATATTTTATAATAGAAGTGATTTACAAATCACCAGCTGATCAGAAATAAAGCATTCCACCGGAGTACCCTTTTAAGATCAGTTGTGTGCACAAGACAAAATTCTGCATTGGACATTATTATTAGAAGCAAATGAAAAAAATAAGTTAGAAAAAAAGTAAAAATTGGATATATCCGCGTCTTTCCAAACTTAAATTTTTTTCCCAACTAATTCATACAAAAAAAAATTAGGAAAAAGGAACCGCCATTTACCTTGACAGGGATAGTTTTTGCCGGGTTTCAGTTACGTCTGCATCACCAATCACGACTTGAGGACTAGGATATGGCTTAGTAACCTTATTTTCATCAGGCCCATTCTCCAATTCAGAGCTTTAAGAAAAAATAAATTACATATATAAATTAAAAGATTATAACATTTTACTTTAAACACTGCCAATCAAGTGTAGCATTATATTTAAAATATCTAAATAATAACACAATTTTAAGGTGTAGATAGTGCTATAGCCAATAGCAGCAAGAATACCCGTTGTGAAGTCAAGTGCTATAATAAAATGGGTGCTACTAGCATTAAAAGAAATTGAATTAAGATGCTGCTACATGCTTTTCTTATTGCAAGGCTATTTCGGTTTTACAGGTATACACAAGATCCTTTTGAACCAACAGTCTTCTTCTCGTTTTACTATTCTCTATTGCAAAGTATACAATAACCAGGTTTAGCAAAAGACGCTTTACTCCCAATAATTGCCAAAGTGACTAAAAGCTAACTGCAACACAAAACATGATCATTAAAATGGACCAAAAAGTACCCACCGGGTGCTGGTGGAAGTCTATTAAAATTGCTCCACATTTGCTGCATGGAGAGCTGTACTTAAAGTACTGATGGCTGATATGATCCACAGAACAGAAGAACACTTACAGAACAAAGCTACAGGGTTTCAGGGGTTCTTTATTTGACCTATGGACAACCAATTTGTTCATTACAACAATCACCAACTGAAGCTTCAAACATCATAAAATATTCAATGCATCAACTTTCTTAATAACCAGAACAAACTATGTAATATATTGCTTCATATATTTGTAATAACTATATTGATAAACAGTTATTTTAGAAGACAATATTTAGTTAGTTATACACATTATTCCTTTAGATTAATACAGACTGACAAAGGTTATTTATAAATAAAGATCAATAGATAGACCTAAGTACTGAGACAAAGATAAGATTCTATCATATCAATTGCAGAGACACCTTACAAGAAGGTTCGGGTTATACATGTGTAGATAAAGCTCCCAGACTATACACCTAAACAAAGTACTTGAATAAAACCACAAAGTGCAGCAGAGCTTACCTTCAACACACCTGTCCTCACTGAAATGATTCTACTACAGACTGCTGTCTGCCTGCTATATCCACAGGATGACATAAAAGGAAGTACTTCTCTGGAGAGTGACTCACTCGATTCAAGTTTTTTTCCTCCTCCTTTCTAACACGTGTTGACTAATCACCTGACTAAAATGCGTCTGGCACACAGTGTAAGGCAGCATGTCACTTCTGCTGTACAGTATGAACCCATGACAGGGCAGACAGCAGCTCCGCGAGAAGAGTTTGTCCAGTACCAATGAAACCAGGACAATACGGGGCATATAACACTGCTGATACAATTACTCTAAGAGACTATAGGTGCTGCTCTAGCTGCCATACCACAAGAAAGTGCTGAAACAATACATACAACACAAAATGATGATAGAGTTACTAGGCTACACACATTACCAATCACCAGCCACCGCAAGACAAATAGTAGGGAGGAGAATATAGTGTATATATAGTAATACAGAGAAAACTGTTTGCAGAATATTGTGCAATCTAATATGGCCACCAAATATGGTCATCAATTGTGGTACAGAAAATGAGTACTGTACCCTTGTGCAAAGAAATATAAAAATCTTGGTACAGAAGGTTACCATGAACATGTCTGCCAAATTATACGTTATTCTAACAAATGGTTTCAGAGAAGATGTTTGTAGAATATTGCGCTATTCAACATGGCGGCGAAGCCATACAATTAACAGACTTGTAAACAACAAGTCTTAATTGTGATCACAGTGTAATGAAAGAACACATTTTAAATCTGTATCTTTAGCAATTGCGGAATTTTTAATATTGTGCAAAAACGTGCCACACAAACCAATATGGCTGCCTGACCATGTCACCTATGACAGATTATGCATAACACTGGGCTCTACCTTTGGGTAAAATTTCATGAGTTTTGAAGTAACATTGAGGCAATTACAGGCATATTATGAAAAACCCAATAGAAATGATAGGAATAATTGTTAATATTTACATAAATCAATATGGCCGCCAAACCATATGGTTGAATGATGTCAAAAATGTATGAACCTAGGTGAAAGTAACCATACACGGCTATTTGTACATCTGTATCTTTAAAGGGGTATTCTAGCCCCGATACATTTTATCCCATATCCAAAGGATAGGGAGACTCCCATAGACTTGCATAGCAGGGGCAACGTCACAATCCTCCGGGCCCGTGGTCGCCACCCAGATGTTTGTGGGCTGTCCCCACGGCGTGCAGCTAAAACAGGTGGGTGGCGAATACATGATTGCGGGGGTCCCCAGTGGCGAGACCGCCACGGTGAGACATCTTATCCCCTATCCTTTGGATAGGTGATAAGATGTCTCAGGGCCAGAGTACCCCTTTAATGGTTTCAGAATGTCTTTGCATATAGCACTGAATATTGTCACCTAAAACGAAATGGCTGCCAGCTCATGTGCCCTATGTCCTTTACATTACATAAGATTATGCACAGCTCACAGGTCTACCACTATTCAAAGTCATGTGTTTTAGAGTTACAGTACAGCAGATATAAGCATTTGAAACTCACGGTGGAATAATAAAAATAATTGAGTAAAAACAAATAGGTGTCCTGAGCAACTTTGTTGCTTTGCCACCTAATAAACAGGATTTCACTGTCAAAATGTATTCAAATGTTCTCAAACCAAACAAAAAAAATAAAAAATCCAAGGGATGGAGTTAGAGGTGTGCCAGGAAATCCTACACTATTGTGCAAATTGTAAAAAAAAAAGACTGAAAAGTTACAGAAGCCAAGATTACATATTGTGTCATAATGAACTGATATTTTGAATGATTTCTCTGTCACAGGATGCAATGATCTTCAGGATGCCAACTTAGTATTTACCAATGTTTTGACTGTAGACATCACAATTGGTTTTGTTTTTTGCTCAATATCAGGTTTAATATACATAAAAAAAAAAAAAAAAAAAAAATTAAATCATTGATATACATGTTTTTCCTTTGAAGAAAATAAACCAAAAACTTACCATAACATACAGATCACACAGAAAGGATTGGACAACATGATACAAAAACATAGCAGCATTGCAATAGTATGGGAGGGGGATGGGATTTATCAAAATCTGTGCGGACGACAAGTTGACCAGTTGTCCATAGCAACCATATTCTTTTATTTGTAAAAGTGTATCAGAAAATCTAAAAGCAGCGATCTGACTGGATGCTATGGGTAACTGGTCCTCTACACAGTCTTTGATAAATCTCCCCCTAGGTCACTTGGCATGGCTAAATTAGGACAAAAGTGTGGCATAAGGCTAACTGTCCATTTCTATGCTTCTATTAATAGGCTATTTTAAGAACAGATGAAGAGTTAATCATGAGTAAACAAGTGTGCCCTCTACTGTAATAATAGTCATTAAAATACATCTTGTGTAGAAATTTATAATGACTAACCCTTCAGGTATGTTTCATGTAATATCCAAACATGTGCTGCATATACTAAATGAAGTTTGGTGAAGAGACACCACCTGGTACAAATGCGCACAACCTCCTAAGTGAGTGTCCGTGATTATACTCCCTTCTCGGCTATATAGTCATACTACTACAGGGGCTCTGGTCCTTAGCTTTCCATTCTGCTGGTCAGGGGAGGACCAGAGCCTCTGTAGTATGACAATATAGCGGAGAAGGGAGTATATGGTCTGTAAGAAGGGACTAAACACAGCAGCATGTACAAAAAGGCTCCTTTAAGGAAGGGGGAACATAAGACTCTTCTATATACCCACCGTATGTTATTTATAATCATAAAAAATATTTATATAGTGTAGCATTTCATACTTTCCATATAATAAATACTAGATGGCTAAATAAGTGAATTGGCCCCCTAATGCAGGAATGGAATAAGCCAATGTAGAATATATACCAAAAAGGAAAGACTAGTAATTAGCTGGCCAGTATACAATACTATGTGGAAGCTAAAGTGCAAGGTGAAGAAAATTCCATATACGGACAATGCATACCATATGAAGTAAATACATGTAACCGCAATAGCAGTAGTTCGGAGTAAAGAGTCCTGGGGTGGCGGCATCCCATGCGTAAAGTAAGCAGGTGCTATAATCTTAAAGAGGTACTCCGGCCCTGAGACATCTTATCCCCTATCCAAAGGGGCCAGAGTATTGTGACATGACTCTGCCTCTGTGTGACTTCACCCCCCACCCCCGCTATGCAAGTCTATGGGAGGGGGCGTTGCGGCAGTCACGCCCCCTCCCATAGCCTTGCATAGCGGGGGCGGTCACGTCACACGGGGCGGAGTCGTGTCGTCACGATACTCCAGCCCCGTGGTCGCCACCCGGCTGTTTGTGAGCTGGCACCGCAGCGTACAGCTCAAACAGGTGGGTGGCGAATACAAGATTGCGGGGGTCTCCAGCAGCGGGACCCCTGCGGTGAGAAATCTTATCCCCTATCCTTTGAATAGAGGATAAGATGTCTCAGGGCCGTTGTACCCCTTTAAAGTAGGCAGTCTAAGGCTGTATTAATACCACATTTTGCAATACAGTTCCCATATCAGGTTTTTGATGACAGATTCCTTAAAACCATACTAAACTGTATCAAAACGTGTGTACAAATTTCAACCCGAAAAATGTCCAATTGCATCAGTTTTTTTTTTTTAAGAAAAAACTTATACGTTTTTAACTTTTCACTCCATTATGAATAAAGTTATGAATACAGTTATGAATAGTGTTTCACTTGCTTGATTGAAATTCCAAGAAAAAAACTGTGCAAAGTCAAAAACCATATGGTGCAAACCGGATGGAACCGTACACACATACAGTTCTCTACGGTTCCCATTGATTTCCAACTGTTGGCTGCATGTCAATAAGAAACTGCAAAATACCATATCCACTTGGCATTTTTCAGTTTTGCTTCTTTTTAATCCTTTTTTGCAATTTTGGGCTCCCTGGCAGTTTTTGAAAAAAAGACCTGTTGAAACTTTTCCCTCGAACAAATCTTTGCGTGAAAAATCGCCAAGTAAAAAAAAAAAAAAAAAAATATGGGTTTTAACATTGGCGTTTTTGTTCCATGCTTGGAGCTGTAGTACCTGCACTAATAGATCACAGCGTTTGTCACTCCTGGCCGCACTTCTGTCCCCTGCCCGACACTGTACTATCTTCACATCACAGATTCATATATATGCCGCTGAGAGCTGTAATTGGCCGGCACCAACCGGCCACTCAACTCTCAGCGGCATATATGAATCTGATGTAAAGAGAACTAAACATCACAGTGCAGTACAGTGGCAGGCAGGGGACAGGAGATTATAAGGACAATCGCAACGGGTGTCAGAAGTGACACCTGCTGCGATCTATTAGAGCAGGTACTACAGCTCCCAGCATGGAGAAGAATGTGCTCCATGTTGGGAGCAGTAGTACCTGCAGTAAGGGATAGATCGCAGCGGGTGTCACTCTTGACTAGTGTTTAACGTGAATATTCAAAATGTGAATTTTTACCGCGAATATTGGCACGTCGCGATTTCACAGATATTTAGAATATAGCAATATAGATTTGTAATGACGAATATTTTTTTTTTCTTCACAGTACACATCACAACAATGATTTGTACTGTGGAAAAAAAATAAAATAGTGATCATCCTTCCCTGCTTCCAGCATGTGGTCCAAAGAACCGCCAATATTATTTACTGTGCGAGTTGGTGTGGAGCACGAATATTTCGTATATGTGAAAATGCAAAAATTAGCGAATATTGGCACTTCTAGGAGGACACTGATCCCTTTATTTTAGGTGAAAGATAATCGCTCCTGCGCACTATGCGACTTTCGTTACGAATTTTTGCATGGAAAAAAAAAAAAAAGTAACATAGCGAATGAGAATTTCATGAACATGATATTCGTCCATATATTCACGAAATATCACGAATTAGAATATTGCCCCGCCACTCATCACTACTCGACACCCGTTGCGATCGTCCTTTATATTCCTGAGACGAGGAGTGGCTCTCTGCAGCGCTCCACATCTCTGCTCTGTGTACTCTGGACAGTGATGTGAATAGAAATTCACGTAACTAATTCATATATGACGCTCAGAGCAGTGATCGGCCGGCACATCTGGCCAATCACCACTTTGAGTGGCAAATCTGAATCAGTGATGTGAATTTCTATTCACATCACTGGCCGGCCGTATACAGCAGAGAGATGTGTAGCACAGAAGAGAGCCGCTCCACATCTCAGCAATCTAATGGACGATCGCAGCCATTGTCAGGAGTGACCCCCGAAGCGATCTTTCCTTCGTGCAGGTACTACCTTTCCCAGCATGGAACAATCTGTTCCACGCTGGGAGTAGTAGTAGTACTTAAATGTCAAAAATAGAGAGAAGTTAAAAAGTAGTACACTTCATAAAACACATTAAAATACAATAAAAACTTTCACAAAATGAATTTAAAATATTTTTACCATTACATGGCCCCTTTATACAATTTTTAATATTGCTAGCTACATTTACAGAACTTGGTCCCTGATTGAAAAAAATTTTGTTCTAAAAAAAAAAAAAAAAAAAAAAAAAAAAGATATAATATATATATAAAATTCGATCCTTCCAATTTTTTTTCTATCCCTACGGCATAAATTTTATTTTTTATTGGTGCCCAACAATTCTAAAAAAAAAAAAAAAAAGTTAATGGGGTAAAAAAAAATGCAATTCCCACTTAAAGTTAAAAACTGAGGAAAAATAAAAAATAAAAAAAGCTAAGACGCAGGGAAAATCAGTGTCAGTTTTTCAGTTCAGGTGGACACAGCCTAAAAATGCACCAAATTGAATCCGTGACTGATGCTACATGATAAATTTGGGACATCTTTACACACTAAGATTAAGTATTAGACTGTATTAGTAAATCATTTGTGTCTTTGTACTTTGAGAATAATGTGGTAAAGTGGTATAACTACATGCAATCGCTTCAAAGCAACCAATGTAAGAACAACTACGTTTTACAGGCACTCCTGAAAGCAGGCAGATGAAATAACGTCACCATTTTACAATATGTAGCTCATAAAGTGATATAAAATATTAACTTTTCTACAGGTCTGACAATGCACATGACCGGATGCAGTGAGTTTATGAAAGCATGAGGCAATTTCTATCTCTGTTAGAATTATCCAAAAGATGAACAGGGCGACTGACTCGTGACTACCCAGCAACGGCTATAATGTCACGGGATGAGCAATCAGGCGGAATGTTACTATTTGTATATGGACTTTTATGACCAGATTGAACAAACCATTACATGTCACCTGACAAGATGCTAAACAATATTACGCCCCTACTTTGCTTTGCTTATTATGCCTGCTTTACACCAGATACACTAGAGGTGTCCCTTCCCTAAAATGTATATTTGCTACAGAATTTCCACACAAAAAAGGTGCAGAGAAGTGGATTTAAAAAATAAGTAAAAAGCTTAGGAAAAAATCCATACAAAATCTGTGCAGAAATTTACCTGTAGTGTGGATTTTAACCCCTTCAGGACACAGCTCATTTTCTCCTTAAATCAACTGGTGCCAGAAAGTTAAACAGATTTGTAAATTACGTGCAGGTAAGATGAAGACCAGCTCACCCCGCCTTGGACAGCAGAGCACGGATCCAGGTGCTGGACGGCACCAGCTAATCAGAAGAACAAAGATGGATCCAGCTCGATGCAAATAAAATGTTGTTAATCCATAAGACAAGGAGGATACAAGTAACGGGTTTCAAGCGCTGAATGCGCTCTTAGTCATACGTATGACAGAGCGCATTCAGCGCTTGAAACGCGTTACTTGTATCCTCCTTGTCTTATGGATTAAAATCATTTTATTTGCATCGAGCTGGATCCATCTATCTTTGTTCTTCTGATTTGGAAATAACTTCTATTAAAAAAATCTTAATCCTTCCAGTACTTTTTAAGGGCTATCTACTACAGAGGGAATTCTTTTCCTTTTAGATTTCTCTGATGTCATGACCGCAGCGCTCTCTGCTGTCCATTTTAGGAACTGTCCAGAGCACCATATGTTTGCTATGGGGATTTTCTCCTGTTCTGGACGGTTCCTAAAATGGAAAACAGAGGTCAGCAGAGAGCACTGTGGTCATGATAGCAGAGAAATCTAAAAAGATAAGCATTTCCTCTGTAGTATATAGCCCCTAAAGAGTACTGAAGGATTAAGACTTTTTAATAGAAGTAATTTACAAATCTAACTTTTTGGCACCAGTTGATTTAAAAAAATAATAAAAAAAAATAAAAAGTTTTCCACGGGAGTACCCCTTTAACCCCTTAAGGACGCAGGACATTAATGTACGTCCTGGTGAGCTGGTACTTAACGCACCAGGATGTACATTTATGTCCTAAGCATAACCACGAGCATCGGAGCGTTGGCCGGATCATGCGCGGCAGGTCCTGGCTGCTGATTGCAGCCAGGGACTCGCCCATAAGTGCGGACATCCGCGATCCTGCAGATGTCCGCCATTAACCCCTCAGATGCCGTGATCAATACAGATCACGGCATCTGCAGCATTGCAGTCACTAAAATGGATGATCGGATCGCCCGCAGTGCTGCCGCTGCGATACGATCATCCAGCACGGCAGCCGGAGGTCTCCTCACCTGCCTCCGCTGCCTTCCCGGCATCTTCTGCTCTGATCTGCCTTCACGCAGACCAAAGCAGAAAATGACTGATAGCACTGAACAGTATTAGCAATCGAATGATTGCTATAAATAGTCCCCTATGGGGACTATTAAAGTGTAAAAATAAAAGTAAAAAAAAATTGAAAATCCCCCTCCCCAATAAAAACGTAAATTGTCCCATTTTCGCTATTTCACCCCCAAAAAGTGTTACAAATATTTTATATACATATTTGTTATCGCCACGTGCGTAAATATATGAACTATTAAAATAAAATGTTAATGGTACCGTACGGTGAATGATGTGACCGTAAAAATATAAAATTCCAAAATAGCTGCTTTTTTTATAACATTTTATTCCCCAACAAATAAATAAGTGGATTAAAAGTTTTATATAAGCAAATATGGTATCAAAAAAAAGTACAGATCACGGTGCAAAAAAAATGAGCCCTCATACCGCCGCTTATATGGAAAAAATGAAAGTTATAGGACTTCAATAATTTGGTTAAAAAGTTTGCGATTTTTTTAAGCGCAACAGCAATAGAAAAGTATGTTATAATGGGTATCATTTTAATTGTATTGACCGAAAGAATAAAGAACACATGTCATTTTTACAGTAAATTGTACAGCATGAAAATGAAACCTTCAAAAATTAGCAAAATTGCGATTTTCTTTTTAATTTCCCCACACAAAAGTAGTATTTTTTTGTTGAGCCATACATTGTATGGTAAAGTGAGTGATGGCATTACAACGGACAACTGGTCGCGCAAAAAAACAAGCCCTCATAATAGTCTCTGCAGGCCCACATGGGCTGAGTCCTTAAGGGGTTAAGGATGCAGCCCTTTTTTGCAACTCTGACCACTGTCACTAAGCATTAATAACTGGGATGCTTTTACCTTTCATTCTGATTCAGAGATAGTTTTTTCGTGACATTCTACTTTAACAGTGGTAAATTTTTGTCGTTACTTGCATGCTTTCTTGGTGAAAAATTCCCCAAATTTCATGAAAATTTAGCATTTCTAACTTTGAAACTCAGCTTGTAAGGAAAATGGACATCCCAAATCTCATCTTGAGTATGGAAATACCTCATATGTTGACGTAAAGTGTCTGTGGGCTCACAACATGGCTCAAGAGGGAGAGAGCAACTGTGGGATTTTTTAAAATTAATTTTGCAATCATGGTTTTTGGGGGCCATGTTGCATTTAGGAAGCCACCATGGTGCCAGAACAGCAAAAAATAAATTAATAAATAAAAAAAAAACACACACACGGCATACCATTTAGGAAACTACACCCCTCAAGGGGTATAGTGAGCCTTAATGACTTTGCATTAAATTTGGACGTGAAAATGGAAAATTTGATTTTTAAAACACAAATTGTTACCCCAAATTTTTCATTTTCACATGGTGTAATAGGAGAAAATGGACCACAAAATTTGAAGCCAAATTTCTCCCGAGTACGTCCCATATGTGGATGTTGAGTGCTCTGCTGGTGCACTACAGGTCTCAGAACGGAAGAAGCACCATTGGACTTTTGGAGAGAGAATTTTGCTGGAATTGAAGTCGGGGGTCATGTACATTTACAAACCTCCCATGGTACCAGAACAGCAGAAACCCCCCACATGCGACACCATTTTGGAAACTAGACCCCTCCAGGAACGTAACAAGGGTTACAGTGAGCACCTCACAGGTTTTTTGAACAGTGGGCCGTAAAAGTAAAAACGCGATTTCTCAGACTATATTGATAATGTTACCCCAAATTAGAGCTGCAATGATTAATCGATAAAATTGATTAAATTCAATAACGGGATTAGTTGTCGACGAATCAGGTTATCGAATAATTGCCCAATTCGTTGTCCGTGGTAAGGAGGCTGCTGCGGGCTGGCAGGCGCGAGTCCCGAAAATCCTGCACGTGCCTCAGTGACAGTCTCAGGCTGAGACTCAACTCCACCCTCCGATCTGCTGCTGCCCCTCCTAACTGTCTCCTCCCCCGCCGCCATTTTACCTGTATTTCCTCCACTCAGCCCACGAGGATCAGTGACCCTCCATTTTCAGCCGCCATCCGCTGCCACCTCCAGGGTCCCCATACTGTAGGTTGAGGTTCCAATACAGCACACACTCTGGTTGACCCTCCCAGGGCCTCCGTCTGTATGTGTCTAATCTGCTCTGCCATACACATGGGGGGGGGGGGGGGTATGTGCAGAGCAGACTGAGCATTGCACCCTAGTGTATTCTATAGACCTTAGGGTGCAATGCTCTGCAACCTGCACATACCCCCCATGTGTACAGCAGTGTGTGCACATTCCTATACAGGTGGGGGTATGTGCAGAGTATTGCACCCTAGATGGTACTACAGACACAAGGGTGCAATGCTCTACATATACCCCTATGTGTATAGCAGTATATGCAGAGCATTGCACCCTTGTGTCTGTAGTACAGACACTAGGATGATACACTCTTCACATACCCCATGTGTATAGCAGTGTGGACTACATACACACTGCTATACAAATTGTAGTATGTGCAGAGCATTGCATCCCAGTGTCTGTACTACAGACACAAGGGTGCAATGCTCTGCACATGCCCCCAAGGGTATAGTGGTGTGTAAATAGTACATAGACACTACTATACACATGGGGGTGTGTGCAGATCATTTGCACACTAGAATTTGTAGTTCTACAGAGTCTGTACTACCGACATGGGTAGGGTGCAATGCTCTGCATTCTGCACATATCCCCATGTGTATAGGAGTGCTATAAAAAAAAAAAAAAAATAATAAATAAATATTTATTGCTGCCGTTTGGTTAAATCACAATTTTTTAATTTTTTACGATTAAAATCGATAATCGACAAGTAATCACTTATTTAAATAATAGCTGCAGCTTCACCTGGGAAATAAAATCCCCATGTGGGTGTAAAGTTAATTAAAAAAATATAGATAAAAAAAAAAAAAAAATTCATATGGGTCTCCACTGTAGGTGGAAAATTGATAGTTTCATTTTTTCCTCCTCACCTAGAAATCCAAAGTGCAAAAATGAAGAAACCCATGGTCCTTAAGGGGTTAATATCATCGAGCAACTCTAATAGCACATTTTAGATTTCCCCGAAGACTTTGCATGACCTAGAGGTATTTTGCCAAGGCAGTTATACCGCCTGCAAAATTTCAGGGTCTCAGACAACTATTACAGAAGACTGCATACTGTCATTGATGCTAAGGGGGCAATACAGAATATGAAGAAGGGAATGCAGACTTTTAATCAGGGATCATTTTATTTTTGTTTGTTGCCATGTTTAGTTTTAGGATTGTGCCAGTTATAACTCCAACGGTATGCAAACTTTTGAGCACATTTCCAGTGTAGTGCAAAAGTCCTTAAAGGGGTTATTCTTCTACTCTGCCGAGCCTGCCTAATACAATAATAAAGCCTTTAACTACCCTTAACTCGCTTTCGCGTAGCCTCCAGTATCCGGGCGTCCTGCCTGCAGCTGGTGACTCTGCTTGATGAGGCAGGGGAGCTCGACGAGCCGACTCAATCGCGCAGAGCTGTGCAATAAGAAAAATGAAGTACTTCACCAATAAATGTATGTAATCCCTCTTTTTAAAAGCCATTTGCCGCACTATAACCCAATAGTGGGAGGTGAACAAGCTGCCAGTTTCTCAAAGTGGTGGCAGACTTGCATGATAATGACATTCCATAATTGGCATAATAAATACAACTCCACTTATTTGACTTTTGAAATTAATGGATTAAAAAAAAAAATAATAAATCAGAAAGTGGAGATTAGAGGGGATCTGTTAAACATCACTAACAGATAAGCGAAATTACAGAAATTCAATTCAACATTAACCTCGCGGCTCGGCAGTTGCTGACTTTATCCTGCATAAATTAGTTCAGCTTTCAGGTGCTCCGGTGGGCTGGGAAAGGTGCATACAGTCCAGCCTATTTTTTTTTAAATGGGACAGGTATTTATTGATATTTTGCGTGTACACATGACTTTTTGATTGCTATTCTTTCTTTAAACAATACAATAGTTCTGATTATTTTTTGCAGCATTCACCTAGCAGAATAAATTAGGACAATAGTTCTGGTTGTCATAGTGTCATGTATAGGTTTTTTTATTTTATTTAAAATTTGGATTTCGATAACATTTTTCAATCTTTTAGGGAAAGATTGAAAAGATTTGTTAAAAATATTTATAACTTCTTTTAACTACCTATTAGTCCCACAAGGTGATAGACTGGCGATCTCATGATTACTGATATACATGGTCTACTACTGTAGTACAGTCTGGTAGGCATGACCAAGTACATGTATCACAGTATTTTTTTTTAACTTATGGCGGTTCCACGGTATCTCCCTTCCTTCCTGGTCTGGACCGACGGGGAAGTTGTGTTAAAGTTTATTTTGTTTTCCATTTGCAGCCCGGGCATAGGGATACCACACAGTATAGAGTGCCAGCGCCGTGGCCGCAACAAACAGGAAGACAAGGAGGGCAGTGATGTGTGAGTATTTACCCTGATGGGGACAATGTAGCGCTGGGCTGATAATTCATTCCCAAGGGGGAGGGGCCAAACCGGTATTACAGTATGGGGAAAAATTCATATAGTGCAGGACAAAAATTTTGGTATTCGGTATGAACCGGTATACCGTCCAGCCCTACTGGCTGGGTGCCGTTGGGGTTGTTGAGCCTTAATCCCTTTGATGCCTCTGTCCTGATTTGACCATGGGATCTAAGGTGTAGGGATCGATCGATATCGATTTTTTAGGGCCGATACTGATAATCTGACCTTTCAGGCCGATAGCCGATAACTTTTATATCAGAATATCTGTATAAGTTATCGGCTATTTCCCCCCCCCACCCAGCCCCAGAGAAGCCGCTGCAGATCAATGATTTAAAGCGGGCTATTTAAATCAATGAACTGCAGCGGCTTTTGCAGGGCCAGAGACCGCCACCGCCACCCGCTTCTCTCCCCCTGCCTGTCCTGGGGTCC
Organism: Hyla sarda; assembly: GCF_029499605.1. Taxonomy (NCBI): domain Eukaryota; kingdom Metazoa; phylum Chordata; class Amphibia; order Anura; family Hylidae; genus Hyla; species Hyla sarda. Next base: position 482,690,273 of record NC_079189.1, read on the forward strand.
TCCCTAGTCCAACCACCACCGCCACCGCTGCCCCATTGCCTCCCCATCCCCAGTTTAATAATTACCTGTTCCCGGGGGTCGCACTTACTTCTGGCTCTGGTGGCATCCCGAGCTGTCACTGTGGGCACTGACTGTGACGTCGCATTGAGGACGTCCCAGGAGCCAGAAGTAGCCCAGACCCCAGGAAAAGGTAATTATAAAACCGGGGATTGGGGGAGGCAATGGGGCAGCGGTGGTCTCTGCCCGGGGAGGCGGGGTGGGGCATTATTGGCATGGTAATTGTCGATACCGATAATGTCCAAAATCGTGAATATCGGCCAAACCGATAATCTGTCGATCCCTAAGGAGTTAAAGAAGCCGAGAACCACTTTAAGGTAACTTTAGTACCATAAAGTGACTTGGCTACCAAGTCAAACCTATGTGAAACCTATCCAGCGCAGTCCAACATAACAAAAGAACCTTCATATTCACAGAACAGGGAATGCATCAACATCACCCACTCTGCTTCCACCAGACCACCTTAGTAAAATATGATTGCCACCACAGCTAGGGCCACTGTACAGCTTGTCCTGTTAAAGTATGTGACACCATTCTCCTATTCTAAACCACATTGTGCTTTTAACATAGGTCAGTGACTCATTGTACAGTACATACCATTTTAATAACACTTACACAACAGTCAGTTCAGACACTTGATTACATTACATCTTGTGTAATATAGCCAAAAAATATATTTTCTAAAAGGAAAGACCCCATGCTCTATCGTACGGACATTTGCATCGGTGATATGAAACAGCATCTTTGTGTTTACCATAAAATTCTATGAATCTCACCATTTATGTGGAATTTTAACCATCTTGGCAAAGCAAAAAAATACTAAGTGTATGGAGTGTCACAAATAGAAGATATATATGTGTTGCACTGGAGAACATTGAAGCCTACTAGATTAAAGGGGTTCTCCGGAGGAATTTAGTTATTTAATTTATTTATTTTAACTCAATTGGTGCCAGAAAGTTAAACAGATTTGTAAATTACTTCTATTAAAAATCTTAATCCTTCCAGTACTTATTAGCTGCTTAATACTACAGAGGAAATTTTCTTTTTGCAACACAGAGCTCTCTGCTGACATCACAAGCACAGTGCTCTCTGCTGACATATCTGTACATTTTAAGAACTGTCCAGAGTAGGAGAAAATCTCCATAGCAAACATATGCTGCTCTGGACAGTTCCTAAAATACCAGTTGATTTAAAAAAAAAAAAAGTTTTCCACCGGATAGCACGTTGGGTTCATGCCATTAATGCAGACAATAAATAAACAAATAAAATACATTTAAAAAAAGGAGTGCACTTTAAAAGGCACATGTTTATTGAGGATGTCTGGATTGTGTCTGGACGCGGCCATGCTGTATGATCATATATTTTGTACAGTCAAAAAGTGATCATACAGTTCTACAATGATATGGAATTATCTGGCCCTTTGTGCCAGACTACTAGACTGGCATGCTAGCCATGCTGTCCGATAGCACTCCTCTGTGCTCTCTCCTGTCCTTGTGTACCATCTAACATGTACCTCAGGCGCCATTTCTGTTGGAACTAGAACAAGATCTATGCCTTTGCTATGCGGAGATAAGACCCGAATCTACAATTTGAGGGATTAAGCTTTTGCGCTCTTAACTTGGCCTTAAAAAGAAAATGTAATCTTCATTTTACTGACCAGCACAATTACAGAAATTTATATAATTTTTCATAATTACTGGGGATTACATTTGTTCTCATGTATGATGGCAAACTATTTGCCATTACTTTTCCTCCACTACTACCACCACCACAAAATTACATAAAGCAGTCAAACTGCTTCTGCTTATTAGATAGTACAAGATTGATCTGATCTATGCAATTCCATAGCATTCATTCAATTTGTGCTCTATTCTAGAGCCTGCCTGACACGGTATTCGATTTACTATGGCAGGCACAAGGGCTTTTAGGAAGCCCCCACTGCCATAATAACCAATGATTGTGTCATGGGGGGGGCTTGCTGATCCCCTCTGACAGGTGTGGCATGATCACATTTTGATTGTGGCATGCAGAGGGTTAAACTGATCAGACTAAAGTCCAATTTTGCAGCTGCAGGAAGGCGTCGGCTATAATATACAGCTAACACATCGAGCAGGTTCACTTCTATATGCAATGGCCATCAATCCCTTGTTCTTGTGCTTAGTTTATGAAAAAACATTTCCCCATTCTGAAATGTAATCCTTGGAAATAATGAAAATGTCCCCCTTTTTATTATTTCCTCAAGACTATACAGATTTAGTTCTCCAAGTCTCCTGTTTTTTGTCCATAACACTGTTGGCTAGTGAATGTAAGAAATGTTAACATATGGAACACTATTCACATAACATGTCCAACACAAACTGTTCTTTTTATAGGTTTAAGGAACAAGTCACACACTATGTACAACATAAGCAGAAGTGACTTCACCATTTTATTATATCTCATGATGAACTGTAAAAGTATTCCACGGTGGAATGTGTAACAGCAAAGGTAACACACCTACATCTGTCAATCAGCTTGCATGGTTTGACAATAGGCATTAGTCCATTAGAGGAAAGGAGCACCCCTCCAAGAGTATAAACTGACATGCATATTGTAAACACTCGGGGATAAGAGAACAATGGTGTTCTCAGTCATATATTTCTGACTTATTGTCAGGGGTACATGTAGGATTACACTAATTTCACGGTATTGTCTATTCATGAAAAAAAAACATGCGTCAATAATCCTATCAGACGAGGACACGATAAAGATTACATATCTGGCCATGTTTACTTCGGATTAAACTGATTGTAATTCAAGCTGAGGTCCCATTCAAACAGACATTTAACAGAAAATTATATCTGTAAGTACATTTTTTGGGACAAACATGTCAACAATGCTACTGTGTAGTTTCCATAACTACTACTAGAGGTGCTTACGTCCATCTCATGGACATTGTGAGGACACTGCAAACCACCACAAAAGATCCATATTTATCAGCCTGAAACTCTAATGGTCTGCTTTTTCCTACAGCAACCAATCACAGCTCAACTTTCATATCTTAACGGCCTCTTGTAAAGTGTAAGTTGAGCGGTGATTGGTTGTTGTGGCAAAAACCAGATATTTGGGGGGGGGGGGGGGGTGACAAGTGGTGCATGCTGTCAATTTGGCACATTACAACTTTTTCCCTGAGCCAAAATTGTTTTTAGGCGATCAATTTTGTGTCTAAAATGTTCCAGTCGTGCATCAAAAAAATGCCATCTTTCCTTTCAATAATCCCTTTATAGCATGCAGTATTCCAGTCAGAAGATTGGCGGATACAGAAACAGGCTGTCCTAAAACATGTTATCGCAACATTGTTCAGTGGCCACCACATGGGGACGTGTTTCACTCACATGCAGTTGTCTCAATTTAGTGACAGGGCTCACTCCCTTCAAGCCAGGGAAACAATGGAGCCTTGTTGGCAGAGAGTAGAATGTGGAGTGCTGGGAAACAAGAAAAAGCCAATGGGGGAGATTTAGCAAAACCTGTCCAGAGGAAAAGTTGCTGAGTTGCCCATAGCAACCAGATTTCTCCTCATTTTTAACATGGGCTCTGCAAAATGAAAGAAGCAATCTGATTGGTTGCTATGGGCACCAGTTTTCAAATCAACTGGTGCAAGAAAGTTAAACAGATTTATAAAATCACTTCTATTAAAAAATCTTAACCCTTCTAGTACTTAGCTGCTGTATACTACAGAGAAATTTGTGAAGTTCTTTCCAGCCTGACAACAGTGCTCTCTGCTGACACCTCTGTCCGTGTCAGGAACTGTCCAGAGCAGGAGAGGTTTTCTATGGGGATAGGATTCTAATCTGGACACGTTCCTGACACGGACAGAGGTGTCAGCAGAAAGCAATGTTGTCAGACTGGAAAGCACTTCAAATTTCTCAGTTTTATACAGCAGCTAATAAAGTACTGGAAGGATTAAGGTTTTTTATTACTAGTAATTTACAAGTTTGTTTAACTTTGAATTGAAAAACCTTTTTCTTCACTGGAGTTCCATTTTAACCCATTAAAGACCCAGACCATTTTCCCCTTAAGGACCCGGCCATTTTTTTGCACATCTGACCACTGTCAATTTAAGCATTAATAACTCTGGGATGCTTTAACGTTTCATTCTGATTCCAAGATTGTTTTTTCGCCACATTCTACTTTGTGTTAGTGGTAAATTTGTCGCTACTTGCATAATTTCTTGATGAAAAATTCTAATATATTTTGGAAACTACACCCCTCAAGAAATGTAACGAGGGGTACAATGAGCCATAACACCTCACAGGTGTTTGACAAATTTCCACTAAAGTTGGACGTGAAAATTAAAAATTAGATTTTTCTCACTAAAATGCTGGTGTTACCCTAAATTTCTCATTTTCACAAGGGGTGATAGAAGAAATGGGGTTACAAATTTTGGGAGGCTTTGTGTGGATGTAAAGTGCTCTGTGGGCGCACTACAATGCTCAGAAGAGAAGGAGAACCATTAAGCTTTAGGAGAGAGAATTTGATTGGAACAGAAGTCAGGGAGCCATGTGTGTTTACAAAGCCCCCGTGGTGCCAGAACAGTGGACCCCCACATGTGACCCCATTTTGGAAACTACACCCCTCACAGAATTTAATAAGGGTTGAAGTGAGCATTTACACCCCACTGGCGTTTGACAGATCTTTGGAACAGTGGGCTGTGCAAATGAAAAACATTTTTCATTTTCACGGACCACTGTTCCAAAAAATCTGTCAGACACCAGTGGGGTGTAAATGCTCCCTGTACCGCTTATTAAATTCTGTGAGGGGTGTAGTTTCCAAAATGAGGTTACATGAGGGGGGGTTCACTGTTCTGGCACCATGGGGGCTTTGTAAACACACATTCTTTCTCCAAAAGCCCAATGGTGCTCCTTCTCTTCTGAGCACTGTAGTGCACCCGCAGAGCACTTTACATCCACAAATGGGGTATGTAATGGGGTTACAAATTTAGTTTTTTTTCCTATTCTCCCTTGTGAAAATGACAAATTTTGGGTAACACCAGCATTTTAGTGAGAATTTTTTTATAAAATTATTTTCACATCCAACTTTAATGACAATTCACCTGTGGGGTGTTAAGCCTCACTATACCCGTTATGTTCCGTGAGGGGTGTAGTTTCCAAAATGGGGTCACATGAGGGTATTTGTCAGAACTGCTGTAAAATCAGCCACCCCTGTGCAAATCACCAATTTAGGCCTCAAATGTACATGGTGCGCTGTCTCTTCTGAGCCATGTTGTGCCCCCGCAGATCACTTCACACCCACATATGGGGTAGTTCCGTACTTTTAATTATCACAAGCGGTAAAAGGAAAAGTATGGGGCAACACCAGCATGTTAAGAGTAAAAAAAAAAATTTTTCACACCAATATGCTGTGTAGACCCCAACTTACTTTACCTTTTCATAAGGGGTAAAAGGAGAAAAAGACCATGAAAATTTGTAACACAATTACACCCCCCCCCCCCCCCCCCCCGGTATGGAAATACCACATATGTGGCCCTAAACCATTTCCTTCAAATACAACAGGGCTCCAAAGCGAGGGAGTGCCATGCGCATTTGAGGCCTATTTTGGGGATTTGCATCCACCACCAAAATACCCTACAGCAGTATTTCCCAAACAGGTGTCTCCAGCTGTTGAAGAACTCCCAGCATGCCTGGGGGGGGGGGGGGGGGGAGATGAGGACTGTGTAGGGGAATATGTATATGTAATGTTTTACTTTTTATTGTGTGTAGCGTTTTTAGGGTACATTCACACGGGCGGGGGGTTTACAGAGAGTTTCTCACTGGGAGTTCAAGCTGCGGTGGAAAATTTGCTGCATCACAAACTTTCAGCAGAAAACTTGCTGTAAACCTGCCCGTGTGAATGTACCCTGTGCAAACCTCCAGCTGTTGCAAAACTACAGCTCCCAGCATGCACTGACAGACCATACATGCTGGGAGTTTTAGTTATGCAACAGCTGGATGCACTTTCATAAAAAAAAAAAAAAAAAAAAAAAAAAATGTGCCTACAGCTGTTTAACCCCTTAAGTACCAAGCCCAGCCCATTTTGGCCTAAAGGACCAGAGCGTTTTTTTGCACATCTGACCACTGTCACTTTAAACATTAACTCTGGAATGCTTTTAGTTATTTTGATTCAGAGATAGTTTTTTCGTGACATATTCTACTTTAACATAGTAGTACATTTTTGTGGTAACTTGCATCCTTTCTTGGTGAAAAATCCCAAAATTTGATGAAAAAATTAGAAAATGTTGCATTTTTCTAACTTTGAAGTTTCCTGCTTGAAAGGAAAATGGATATTACAAATTTTTTTTTGATTCACATATACAATATGTCTACTTTATGTTTGCATCATAAAGTTGATGAGTTTTTACTTTTGGAAGACATCAGAGGGCTTCAAAGTTCAGCAGCAATTTTCCAATGTTTCACAAAATTTTCAAACTCAATATTTTCAGGGACCAGTTCAGTTTTGAAGTGGATTTGAAGGGTCTTCATATTCGAAATAAACATCCAGCTGTTGCAAAACTACAACTCCCAGCATGCGCTGACAGACTGTACATGCTGAGAGTTTTAGTTTTGCAACAGCTGTAGGCACACTGGTTATGCATCACCGAGTTTGTGACCTAACTCAGTGTTTCACAACCAGTGTGCCTCCAGCTGTTGCAAACCAACTCCCAGCATGCACCGTACATGCTGGGAGTCGTAGTTTGCAACAGCTGGAGGCACACCGGTTGTGAAACACTGAGGTTAAAAAAAAAAAAAAAAAAAAAATGTTTCACAACCAGTGTGCCTTCAGCTGTTTCAAAACTACAACTCTCAGCAGTCACCGACAGCCAACAGGCATGCTGGGAGTTTTAGTTATGCAACCAGCAGATGCACCACTACAACTCCCAGCATGCACTTTAGCTGTTTGTGCAAGCTGGGAGTTGTAGTTATACAACAGCTGAAGGTACACTTTTCCATAGAAAAAATGTGCCTCCAGCTGTTGCAAAACTATAAGTCCCAGCATGCCCATAAGGGAATGCTGGGAGTTGTGGTGGTCTGCCTCCTGCTGTTGCATAACTACAGCTCCCAGAATGCCCTTTTTGCATGCTGGGAGCTGTTTCTAAGCAACAGCAGGAGGCCGTCACTCACCCCCAACTGCTGCTCCACGCCACCGCAGGTCAGTCCCTCGTCGTCGCCGCCGCTCCTGGGGCCCCGATCCCAACAGGGATGCTGGGGGAATCGGGGTCCCCAGCTGCCAGGATCAACTTCCCGCACCCGCTCACGTCCTCCGGAAGAGGGGCGGAGCAGGTTGCGGGAGTGACAGCCGCAGCAGGTGCCCTGATTGGTCGGCCGGTAAACCAGTGCCACCTCACCCCTGCTGGCTATGGCTGTTCGGGGCCGTCAGAGACGGCCCCCAACAGCATGTAATTCCGTGTCACCAGAGACCCGATTGACCCGGAATCGCAGCAGATCGCTGGACTGAATTGTCATCGCCGACATGGGGGGACATTCTGACCCCCTGGGCTATATGTCGGGATGCGGCTAGCAGTGGGGACCGGATTTCCCACGGGCGTATGGATATGCCCTCGGTCGTTAAGGACTCTGAATGCAGGGCGTATCCATACGCCCTGTGTCCTGAAGAGGATAACAACCCCCAGCATGCACAGACTACCAAAGGGCATCCTGGGCATTGTTGATGGAACTCCAGCTGTTGCAAAACTACAACTTCCAGCATGCCCTTCACTGTGCATGCTGAGACTTTTTGCCTAGCAACAGCAGAAGGTGAACAGGCCTCACCTCCTACTTTATCCTGCCGCCGGAACCGCCGCCGCTCCTGAGGGGACCTTCGCCGGACCAGAAAGAGGTAAGCGACCCCGTTCCGACCGATCAATCACGTGAATGTGAGGTGGCAATCATGCCACTTCACTCCTGCTGGGTAAGAGTGAATGGGGCTGTCTGACAGCCCCATTCACCCATTTTTTTTCCCCGGATCACCAGAGACCTGATATCGCCGCAAATTGCTGGTCTGACTTGGCTGGCGATCGCAGACATAGGAGGAGGAGGGGGGGGGGGGGGGTGTCATACAAATTTGTATATTACTTCTATGTAAAAATCTTAATCCTTCCAGTACTTAGCTGCTGTATGCTCAACAGAAAGTTATTTTCTACAGTGCTCTCTGCTGACACCTCTGTCCAAGTCAGGACCTTTCCAGAGCAGGATATGTTTACTATGGGGATTTGCTCCTACTCTGGACAGTTCCTAAAATGGACAGAGATGTCAGCAGAGAGCACTGTGGTCAGACAGGAAATTCAAAGAGAAAAGAACTTCCTCTGTAGCATACAGCAGCTGATAAATACTGGAGGGATTAAGACATTTTTACATAGAAGTAATATACATATTTGTATGACCCCCCCCCCCCCCCCCTGTCTGCGATCGCCGGCCAAGTCAGACCAGCAATTTGCGGCGATATCAGGTCTCTGGTGATCCGGGGGGGGGGGGGGGGGGGGGGGTGAATGGGGCTGTCAGACAGAAGTAATTTAGAAGTAATTTACAAATCTGTTTAACTTTCTGGCACCAGTTGATTTAAAATAAATAAATAAGTGTTTTCCAGCAGAGTACCCCTTTACTTCGCACACCAGGACGTACATTTATGTCCTGTACATAACCGCAAGTTTACTCAAATTTACCTTTTCATGAGGGGTAAAAAGAGAAAAAAAGACCCCCCAAAAATTGTAAGGCAATTTCTCCCAAGTACGGAGATACCCCATACGGGGCCCTTAACTGTTGCCTTGAAATATGACAAGGCTCCAAAGTGAGAGCGCCATGCACACTTGAGGCCTAAATTAGGGATGTGCATAGGGATGGTCCCAGATACAAGAATTACACTTGACTCAGATACCAAAATAATCCTACGGCAGTGTTTCCCAAACAGGGTGCCTCCAGCTGTTGAAAAACTGCCAGCATGCTTGGACAGTCAATGGCTGTCCAGCAATACTGGGAGTTGTTTTGAAACAGCTGGAGGCTGTTTTTGGAAACTGCTGAACCAGGGTGGGGGGGATGTAAATGTGTAGGGGTATATGTAGTGTTTTATCCTTTATTTTGTGTAGGTGTAGTGTAGTGTTTTTAGGGAACAGTCCCACGTGCGGGTGTTTACAGCGAGTTTTCTGCTGGGAGTTTGAGCTCAAGCGGAAACTTTGCTGCATCTCAAACTTGCAGCGAGAAACTTCCTGTAAACCTCCACCCCTGTACATTCACATTGGGGGGGGGGGGTCAAACCTCCAGCTGTTGCAAAACTACAACTCTCAGCATGCTCTTTGGCTGTCCGTGCATGCTGGGAGTTGTAGTTTGCAACAGCTGGAGGCACACCAGTTGCGAAACGCCGTGTTACTTAAAGGGGTTGTGCGCTGCCCTGCAGTTCGGAGCTCCGCTCACAGCGTCCGGAAGTTACGCCGAACGTTGTGTGCGGGCTTCAGTGTTCGCAGCCGCCGGGCGTGACGTCACGCCCGGCCCCTTCGTGACGTCTTGCTTGCCCCCTCTACCATAGTCTATGGGAAAGGGGCGTGACAGCGGTCACGCCCCCTTCCCATAGACTTTCGTTGAGGGGGTGGGCAAGACATTACGAGGGGGCCGGGCGTGATGTCATGCCAGGCGGCTGCGAACACTGAAGCCCGCACACAACGTTCGGCGTAACTTCCGGACGCTGTGAGCGGCCCGCACACAATGTTCGGAGTAATGAACTTCCGGATGCTGTGAGCGGAGCTCCGAACTGCAGGGCAGCGCACAACCCCTTTAACTCAGTGTTCCACAACCAGTGTGCCTCCAGCTATTGCAAAACTACAACTCTCAGCATGCACTTCCAGCCGAAGGGCATGCTGGGACTTGAAACTATGCAACAGCTGGAGGCACACTACTGCAACTCCCAAAATGCCCTTTTGTAGTTTATGCAATTGCTGGAGGCAGACTTTCATAGAAAAAAAAAATAATGTGCCACCAGCTGTTGCATAACTACACCCTTCCCCCCCCGTGTCACTGGGGACCCAATTGACCAGGAATCGCCACATATCGACAATCTGAATTGATATCAGAAAAACAAAAAAAATAATAAAAACCACCCACCATAGAGTAAAGCACAGTATAGTAAAGGAACTGGCAGGCCCTCACATCCTAGCCACATGAAAGTGAATATTTTGAATAATCATTACGGGGCAGACCAGAGAATATGGAAGAGGCAGGTGAGAGCAGCAAGCTGGCTTCCAGCCTCCATTATGCAGAGCTGCGCAATCACATGAGTCTGTAGGTGCAAAATTGAAAGGGTTGTGATTGCTAAAAAGGTGAAGAGGAAAAAACGAAAGTGGAAAAACCCTGAGTCCTTAAGGGGTTAAAGACATCTAACGCCAGAGATACTTTATAAGTACAATGAAGTGACCTCTGCATTGCATTTGAAGGTTGTTCACCCGCACAATAGCGCAGTATATTGGGTTTAGTGCGGGTAAACATGTCAGTTTTACTTTAAAATTAGAACCAAATGTAATAATTGAAATAGAATTTTTTTTGGAACAGTCACTTGACTGTTCATTGGTTCATTCACACATCATTGTTTCAACTGTGTGTATCTTAATTGTTGCAAAGTTGTGATTTTGTATCTGTATGATTAAAGTTACCTAGACAGCTGTAAGAGGGGGGGGGGGGGGGGTCAGACTATGTGCAGTGAACCACACAAAATGGTCATTGTCTTATGGCAATTGCAGTCAATAATTTAATCTTTCAAGAGACTGTATACAAAGTGTTTTGGTTTCATCTTTGTTGGCTGAGCAATGCTATACTTAGGTTAGGTTTCCACACAGGTATTTCTCTGACTTTTGTTGGAAAACTGCCACTGCAGATTGAGCCAAAGCCAGAAGTGGATTTAAAAAAAATAAATAAATAAATAAAAAAAAATATAAAAAAAAAGGAATGGGAAATACACTACTCAAAAAAAAATAAAGTGAACACTAAGATGACACATCCTAGATCTGAATGAACTAATCTTATGAAATACTTTTGTATATACATACTTGAATGTGCTGACAACAAAAATCACAAAATTTATTAATGGAAATCCAACTTAACCCATGGAGGTCTGGATATGGAGTCACAATCAAAACCAAAGTGGCAAACCCCACTACAGGCTGATCCAACTTTGATGTAATGTCCTTAAAACAAGTCAAAATGAGGCTCAATAGTGTGTGTGGCCTCCACGTGCCCGTATGACCTCCCTACAGTGCCTGGGCATGCTCCTGATGAGGTGGCAGATGGTCTCCCGAGGGATGTCCTCCCAGCCCTGGACTAAAAGCATCTGCCAACTCCTGGACAGTCTGTGGTGCAACGCGGCATTGGTGGATGGAACGACACATTATGTCCCAGATGTCCTCAGATACAGGTCTGGGGAACGGGCGGGCCAGTCCATAACATCAATGTCTTCCTCTTGCAGGAACTGCTGACATTCCAGCCATATTAGGTCTAGCATTGTCCTGCATTAGGAGGAACCCAGGGCCAACCGCACCAGTATATGGTCTCACAAGGGGTCTGAGGATCTCATCTTGGTACCTAATGGCAGTCAGGCTACCTCTGGCAAGCACAGAGGGCTGTGGGGCTCCCTAAGAAATGCCAACCCACACCATTACTGGCCCACTGCCAAACCGGTCCTGCTGGAGGAGGTTGCAGGCAGCAGAACATTCTCCACGGCATCTCCAGACAGTCACATGTGCTCAGTGTGAACCTGTTTTCATCTGTGAAGGGCACAGGACGTCAGTGGCAAATTTGCCAATCTTTGTCTGGCAAATGCCAAACGTACTGTAAGGTGTTGGGCTATAATCAAAACCCCCACCTGTGGGTAGACCATGACAAACTTTGTTTTAAAAAAAAATAAAAATAAATAAAAAAAAAAGGGACTTTCAAGCACGGGAAACCACTTCCTTAGAAAGGAGTCCTCTTTTAGACTACAGTAATCCAAATTAGCTAACAACTAAGCACCAAGCAGAGTTGTGTGACAATTGTTTTTTGAAAAAGAGCAAAACATTCTGAAGAGCAATATATTTGGACATGACAAGCTAGTATTGTTACGCTGTATTCGTTTTCCCATTTGGCAACATATGGAGACACCACTGCTGTCCTTGTGAATTCGGTTAGAAGAAAACAGACATGGTGCACATCTACAATCTTGTATAATGATCTGATTGCTTCTCAGCTTAATATCAAGAACAGGTTGTTAGTATACATTTTTGATCAAAAAGTACAAGCCCACTCGCCACGTCAAGGCCACCTACCTAGAGCGGGTCCCCAACGTCCCTAGCATAAAATGGCATAGCACCGGGCGGCGACCACCACCGCCGCGACACCAGTGCCCACGGGGGGGGCACGGCAGATCGTTGGTGAATTCACGGCAGATCGTTGGTGAATTCACACTAACGATCTGCCGCGATTCGGGTCCCGCTGGGTCCCGCCGTGTGACCCGCTGACCCGAAGATACAAGATACGCTTTTCTTGCCTCCTACTCCGAATCTGTCAGTGAGGACGATGAAAATCCAACATTCCTAGTACTGATGATTAGCCCCCTGCACGGCGGCGGAGACGCCACCAGGTGAGGCCTCGCACCCCCCATGAAAGTGCCCCAGTGGCTGGCACTAGTGTGAGTGGTGATGCCGCTCGTACTAGGAGTCCGACCCCCCAGGCGATTTTACCAGAGCCCCCTTCCAGTGAACCTGTCTGGAGACCCCCAGAGGGTTATCAGCCACGGATTCCGGAGTTTGTTGGCGACTCCGGAATCCAGATTGAACGGCTGGGTTCACTGAATTTCACTATTAGTCACTATCATCGGAGACTTTTTATGTTGCCTCAAATGCACAGCGCTCTCCACCTGAGCGGGGTGCGCATTTGAGGCAACAGGTTAGGGACGGCCACACACATCACATTCCCAGAATGATGATTCAGAGCATAGGGTTTGGGGTGGGCATATTTTTTTAGTTTTGGCTATGCTCTGGGTCATCATTCTGGGAACATAACCTGTTTTATCCTTTTATGTCCCACTGTACCCCTTGTTAGTTATTAGTGTACCCCATATAATTCCCCTTGAGGGGGGGGGGGTCCCACTGTTCTGGCTCCATAGGCAGAAGCTCAAGGCCCCTGACTGCCCTCCTGTTCCTCCGTGACCAGTGTGCACCCGGAGATCCGTTTCACGCCCAGATATGAGGTATGTTCTTTTTCCAAAGACATTTACAAATGTAATTTTTTTTTTGCTTTTCTGGCAGTAAATGCGCCCCCCCATTTTAGCAAAATTAGCAAATGTGACTCCTTCTCTTCTGAGCATTGTAGCGCTCCTGCAGTGCATTTAACGTCCACTTATGGGGTACCTCCATACTCAGAAGAGATGGGGTTACAAATTTTGGGGGGTATTTTCTGCTATTAACCTTTGCAAAAATGTGAAATTTGGGGGGGGAAACACATTCTAGTGAAAAAAAATTTTTTTTTTTTTTTTACATATGCAAAAGTTGTGAAACCCCTGTGGGGTATTAAGGCTCACTTTATTCCTTGTTACGTTCCTCAAGGGGTCTAGTTTCCAAAATGGTATGCCATGTGTTTTTTTTTTTTTTTTTTTTTTGCTGTTCTGGCACCATAGGGGCTTCCTAAATGTGACATGCCCCCCAAAAACCATTTCAGAAAAACTCACTCTCCAAAATCCCACCGTCGCTCCTTCCCTTACGAGCCCTCTACTGCGCCCGCCGAACACTTGACATACACATGAGGTATTTCCTTACTCAAGAGAAATTGGGTTACACATTTTAAGAAAATTTCTCTTTTTACCCCTTGTAAAAATGCAAAAACTGGGTTTACAAGAACATGCGAGTGTAAAAAAATGAAGATTTTGAATTTTCTCCTTCAACTTGCTCCTATTCCTGTGAAACACCAAAAGGGTTAACAAACCTTTTGAATGTCATTTTGAATACTTTGAGGGGTGCAGTTTTTATAATGGTGTATTCAAAACAGAACTGGTCCCTGAAAAAAAAAAATCCAATTTTGAACATTTTGTGAAAAATTGGAAAATTGCTGCTGAACTTTGAAGCCCTCTGATGTCTTTCAAAAGTAAAAAACATGTCAACTTTATGATGCAAACATAAAGAAGACATATTGTATATGTTAATCAATATATAATGTATTTGGAATATTCATTTTCCTTATAAGCAGAGAGCTTCAAAGTTCAAAAAATGCAAAATTCTAAATTTTTTCATAAAATTTTGGAATTTTTCACCAAGAAATGATACAAGTATCGACAAAATTTTACCACTAAATCAGAATGAAAGGTAAAAGCATCCCAGAGTTATTAATGCTTGAAGTGACACTGGTCAGATGTTCAAAAAAATGGCCGGGTCCTTAAGGTATATTTGGGCTGGGTCCTTAAGGGGTTAACAGACAGACGTGTTGCACCTGGGGGGGGGGGGTAAGAAAAAAAAAAAAAAAAAAAACACACACACACACCACCAGTAGTAGTGTCTCCAGCTGTTGCCAGACTGTCATACAGAACGTTCTATACAATTATGTAATTACAAAGTATGCCAGACATCACCAGGGTACAGATTGCAGCTTTTTTTTGCTTTTATTTTAGCTTTGTTAAAAAATAAGAAACACTAACATTAACATTTTAACAACCATGGACGTGTATACACGTTCCCGCACCAGGACTAGTATACACGTCCATGGTTCTCGTGGGTGCTGCCCAGTGCAACCACGAGATCGCAGCAGGGACTCTGCTGTAACACAGCAGTTTAACCCTTACAGCCGCGGTCAGAAGCGATCGCACGCTGTAAGTTTTGACAGAGGGAGGGAGCTCCCCAAGTAAACTTCGGTCTCGGCAGTTTAACTCTTACAGCTGCGGTCTGAACCGACCACAAGCTGTAAGGAGTTTTGACAGAGGGAGGGGATCCCTCTGTCTCTCCTGTAGCACCCCACAACGATCGCGGGTTGCTAAATGTTACCTGGGCAGCTGGGGTTCTTTACAAGGACCCCAGGTCTGCCCCAGTTTTTGCCTGTCAGGACGTGCCAGGCAGGCAGCAAATAACTGCAATGCTTTGGAATACGAAGTATTCCAAAGCATAAAGTAGAAATAAAGTAAATAAAAAGTGAAAAAAAACAAAACAAACAATAGAATTAAAAATGAAAATGCATAGTGTGTAGGATCACATGGCGCACATCTGCAGCATAATACATGCTGTGGATGCCTGCCAGCAGGCACAATAATTAGCTCCCTGCTGTGGCTGGTTAGCTTTGTGTGTCCACTCATAGCAGCGTATTTCTTGCCGGCAGTTAGAGATGAGCGAACTTCCAATAAATTCGATTCGTCACGAACTTCTCGGCTCGGCAGTTGATGACTTATCCTGCATAAATTAGTTCAGCTTTCAGGTGCTCCCGTGGACTGGAAAAGGTGGATGCAGTCCTAGGAGACTCTTTCCTAGGACTGTATCCACCTTTTCCAGCCCACCGAAGCACCTGAAAGCTGAACTAATTTATGCAGGATAAGTCAACAACCGACGAGCCGAGAAGTTCGTGACGAATCGAATTTACTGTAAGTTCGCTCATCTCTACCGGCAGTCATGAGCAGACACACTGAACTACCCAGCCAAAGCAACGATCTGACCCTTGTGACTGCCGGGGGGGGGGGGGGGGGGGGGGGGGCATCCGCGGTGTGAAATATGCTGCAGATGCGCTCAGTGACCCTACACTGCCCAATCCCGTTCATACTGCGTTGCAGCAGTATGTTAGATATCTGTCAGCATCATGTCAAAAAAATTGATGCTGACGTATACTGTAGCAGCTCCATTCATATTGAATGGACTGCTACAGTATACATTGGCATCCCTATTTTGACATTACAACAGACACCTATACTGCAGAAAGGCAGTATGAATGGGTACTGAAAAACAGTTTCTCAAATTTTTATTTTTTTATTTTTTCAATGCCCAGTGATGGATTTATTGGCCATGAGTGGGTGCTTCTTCCCACAACATGACAGATCTATCAGGAAATGTAACTGTCAGACAGCCGCGCATCACTGCTAGCCGACCAAGGACCGATCAGGATGGTCCCCGGTCCAGCCCATACACTTTTAAAGGTGCAGTATTGTTCTGACAGCTCCAATCCTTTGCAGGCATAAGGTGGGGTCTATAATTCATATAATGATGCCCTGAAAGCCAAAGGGGGCTCCTCTCCTTGGTCCTACTGTTGAGTCTATAATATTCTGATATATTGATCGCTATATCTATACTCATGCCTTTATTAAATCCTATATGCTATTGCTAAATATTGCAGAAGAACTTTGCTTTCCTTAATTCAAAACATTTCAGCTTGCTCTTTGCCCGTAATTAATACTAGAACCTTGAGATGGAGTCTGGATACAAGAAGTCTAAACATTGAGCTTTGTGAAAGGATAGAAAAATCTGAAACTAGAGACCTTACAACATAAGCAACTTATGGTACGCCACACTCAAATGACCAATCAGCATATAAAACGATGATTTGATGCATAGTTTTACCTTCCCTTTTTGTTCGATTGTAAAAACGAATGCGATTTCCGGATAATAAACAGAACCTGGAGTCAGTACCGAGGAGGGAATTTATACCAACATTTTCTGGTGTGAATTTGCTTATGTCGACACTCGGGAAAATAGCACAGCGGTAGTCACTCACAGTTTAAGACCTCATTAACTCATCCTTAACACTACCAGGCGGTCAGGCAACCAGATATGGCCTAAGTAGGACTACTGCCCAGCCCGGGACAAACAGGGTGATAAAATATGGTACGCATTTCCTCCATTTCAAAAGCAAACTTACCAAAATGATGTCCCCCAAATAAATTTGTGGGGAAAAGCAAATTGCTATTTTTTCCACTGACTTTGAAATAATTCTAGCCACATAAGGGCTCAATGTACTCGCTTTTGCCCTTGGTGAATACTTTAGGGGCGTAGTTTTGAAAAAGGGGTCTCTTCTGGGGGTTGCAGTGTTCTGACAGCTAGAATGCTTTGGAAGATGAAGTGCGGCCTATAATTTTCATAATTATATCCTGAAAGCCCAATGGTGCTCCTCTCCTGGTGCAATCAAATATGGCCTAAGTGGGGGTATTACCGAACACGGGACAAACAGCGTAATAAAATATGAGGCTCATTTTCTGCTTTTCAGAGGCAATGTACAAAATATATGTCCCACAAATTATGCATTTGTGAAAAAAATAAATAAAAGGTTTCTACTGACTTTCTACTAACCATTACAGCCACACAAAAAGGACTAAGTACTCCCTATTGGTCTAGGTGAATACTATAGGGGGTGTATTTTCCAAAATTGGGTCACTTGTGGGGGTTCTGTATGGTTCTGGCAGCTAAAACCCCTTTGCTGCAAGTGCAGCCTACAATCCATTCGGCCTAAAATGACGCCCTGAAATGGCGCTCCTCTCCTGGGTCCCTCCACGCAGCCAAGGAACCAAATATGGCAAATATGTACAGAAATATGTCCCACAAATGATGCATTTGTGAAGAAAAGCAAATTTTGAGTTTAACACCAACTTTGTAATAACCCCTACCAAAAAACTATGGTGTTAAAATACTCACTGTACCCCCTAGTGAATACCTTGAGGGGTCTAGTTTTTAAAATGGGGTAATTGGAGGGGGGGGGGGGTGTTCCTATGTTCTACCACCTTAAAATTTTTGCAAACCTTGCATAGCACAAAAAAATTTACTTTTCAAAACTGTGTAAATTTCAAGTTAAATTGTTAAGCTTCTAATTAATTTAAAATGTTAAAAACAAAAGAAATGCTTTCAAAATAAAGACATCTGAAAGTATAAGAGTTTCATGAACCATTTGGTCGGAAAGTATTAAAAAAAAAATTAGACCATTAGTGTAAACCCCTTAAGGACGGAGCGGTTTCAGTTTTTGCACTTTCGTTTTTTTCTTCATTCCCTTTAAAAAAATCATAACCCTTACAATTTTGCACCTAAAAATCCATATGATTGCTTATTTTTTGCGCCACCAATTCTACTTTGTAATGACATCAGTAATTTTACCCAAAAATCTACAGCGAAAAGGAAAAAAAAAAATCATTGTGCGACAAAATTGAAGAAAAAACTGCCATTTTGTAACTTTTCGGGGCTTCTGTTTCTACGCAGTAAATTTTTCGGTAAAAATGACACCTTATCTTTATTCTGTAGGTCCATACGATTAAAATGAGAAAAAAAAAAAATTATATTTATATTATAATATATATATATATATATATATATATATATATATATATATATATATATATATATATATATATATATATATATATATATATATATATATATTTGGTCGTACTGGTAAAAAAAAAATCATAACTAAATGCAGGAAAATTTATAAGTTTAAAACTGTCCTCTTCTGACCCCTATAACATTATTTTTCCGTGTACTGGGTGGTATGAGGGCTCATTTTTTGCGCCGTGATTTGAAGTTTTTAGCGGTACCATTTTTGTTTTGATCGGACTTTTGATAGCATTTTTTACAGTATAAAAAGTGACCAAAAATACGCTATTTTGGACTTTAGAATTTTTTTTGCGCGTACGCCATTGACCATGCGGTTTAATTAACAATATATTTTTATAGTTCGGACTTTTATGCATGCAGCGATACCACATGTTTATATTTTCAGTTTTTTTTTTTTTTATGGGAAAGGGGGGTGATTCAAACTTTTATTAGGGAAAGGGTTAAAGGGGTATTCCAGGAAAAAAAAATTAAATTATATATCAACTGGCTCCAGAAAGTTAAACAGATTTGTAAATTACTTCCATTAAAAAATCTTAATCCTTTCAGTACTTATGAGCTTCTGAAGTTAAGGTTGTTCTTTTCTGTCTAAGTGTTCTCTGATGACACCTGTCTCGGGAACCACCCAGTTTAGAAGCAAATACCCATAGCAAACCTCTTCTAAACTGGGCGTTTACAGAGACACAAGTCATCAGAGAGGACTTAGACAGAAAAGAACAACCTTAACTTCAGAAGCTCATAAGTACTGAAAGGATTAAGATTTTTTAATGGAAGTAATTTACAAATCTGTTTAACTTTCTGGAGCCAGTTGATATATAAAAAAAAAATACGTTTTTTCCTGGATAACCCCTTTAAGTGATCTTTATTTACTTTTTTTTTGCACTGTTATAGCTCCCATAGGGGACTATAAAATGCAGTACATTGATTCAATACACTGATCACTGCCATTGCATTCAATGGCAGAGATCAGTGTAATCCGCGGTTGATTGCTCCAAGCCTGAAATCCAGGCTTGAGCAATCAATCGACGATCGGACGCGCAGGAGGCAGGCTCAGCCCGACTGAGCAGCCAGCAATCAACTTTAATCGCCGCGTCTAAAGAGTTAATACCAGACATCAGCCCGATCGGCGATGTCCGGCATTAGCGCGAGTCCTGGTTGCTTATAGCAACCAGGACCCATCGGGTATGATGCGAGCTCCATTATATATGGAGACGCGCATAGACGTTCATAAATGTCCATATGCGCTAAGGGGTTAAATGAGCAAAAAAAAATTTCTCTTATGAAGTAAAAAAAAAACACACACACACACACACACACACACACTACAAATGATATCTGCTTACTTTTACTATGTACATGAAGGACAACTTGACAAAAAAAAAACATTGTCAGAATTATTGTGATTGGCAAAATGTTACCAGAGTTATTCTCTAATAAAGACAGACACCCCAGATTTGAAAAAAAAACAGGCCTGGTCTTTCAGGGGCGTACAGGTTTACTTGTATTGGTCCTTAAAAAGGTGTTAAACACTTACAAGTAGAGCAACCTGCTATGACAGCACCTTCTGTACCGAGCACACAGGTCTCCGGAGTACAGGCAACTCAGTCTGAGGGAAAACGAAAGCAAACTTCTAATTTGGCGGCTCACATCTGTTTGTGAGGAGAGTTAGAATTTGCACAATATTTATTAAAGTCTGTCAGCCTAATTGATAAATTTGGTGCACATCATAAAAAAAAATATATATAAAATTAAAAGACAGCCCCTAAAAAAAAAAATAAAAAATAAAAAATAAAAAAAAAAAGACTGCACAGCAAAACTATGATAAATAACCCCTTTTGTGCTACATAAATGTACTGGGAGTGCAGACTCCTTTGCCTTTTAGGATAATCTATTATATTAAAGGAGTAGTCCAGTGGTGACTCAGTGGTGAACAACTTATCCCCTATCCTAAGGATAGGGGATAAGTTGCAGATCGCGGGGGGTCCGACCGCTGGGGCCGACACGCCCCCTCAATACAACTCTATGGCAGAGCCAAAGTGCTGCCTTCAGCAATCTCCGGCTCTGCCATAGAGATGTATTGAGGGGGCGCGTCGGCCGCCGCTTCGTGCGGAGGTCGACACCCGCTATCTGGCCGGAGAGCCGGGGCCCCGTACAGAGAGATCGCAGGGGGCCCCAGCGGTCGGACCCCCCGCAATCTCAAACTTATCCCCTATCCTTAGGATAAGGGATACGTTTTTTCACCACTGGACTACCCCTTTAAGTATTGTCTTCATTTAGAGTATAAGGATGTGCAGACAGAGGGAGGAACCAATAAACCTGGGAATCAAACTGCAGAGTGAGATGCAGCTGGAATGAGGCATGTGGTGTGGACCAGAAAAAAAATGAGACGTCACCTGTGTGTCACCGATTGTGTATTTTACCACTGTCCCATCACTACTGTAGCAACCAAGTCCTTCAGTGATGACGTGTAACAACAAGTCCCAGCATTTCTTTACCACTGCTTAGTGTGCACTGGAAGCTGTAGTTTGACATGATAAACACATGTTTAGTGTTCTACCCTTACTTGGGAATTGGCATATTTATTAAACAGATTATTACAGTAGAGAGTTTTCTGTGACGCACTACTCCACGTGCAGGGAGACCATTGTTAAAAAAGTGGGAGGTTCAGATCGTAGTAAAACATTACAGTTCGACCGGGGCTTGACACAATTTGTTAATAATCTAAGAAAAGATTTTAGGAGCCGGAACGTCACATGTAATATGACGTGACACAACAGTACGTTACATGGTCATTATTGTCCCCCTCATCACAGCTATTCATGTCCACACAATCTCCTTTTGTTACAGTCATTACTGTTCCCTCATCTCCCCCATGTGACAGTCATAAGTGTCAAATAAAATACACACCACTGTTTTACTTATTGCCACATTTATTTCAACACGGCCGTCACACCCCCTCCCATAGACTTGCATTGAGGGGACAGGGCATGACGTCACACAGGGGCGGAGTCGTGACATCACGGACCTCCGTTCCGGTGGTTGGGACCCAGACCCTCCAGTGCTTCCGGAGCAGAAACAGGTGGGTGCCACATGCTATATTGCGGGGGTCCCCAGTGGCAGGAGCCCTGCGATCAGACATCTTATTCCCTGTCCTTTGGATAGGGGATAAGATGTCGAGGGGTGGAGTACCCCTTTAAGGCCAAGTTTCCACTTTTTATGGCAGTTTTTGGAATACAGCCACTGCAGTTTTTGAGCCAGAGGTATATTCAAAAGAAATAGGACATATAAAGGAAGGACTTTAAAACTGCCAGAAAAAACCCAAGTGAAAACTTAGCCTTAGGCTGTGTAACCTTTATCAATCATAACATTGTGCACATCTCTCGTCACTTGTGTGCCCCCACCTTGCCCTTTGGCTGCTGCGATGATGTCCCGCGTACATGATCCTTCAGCCAATCATTGGCGGCATGTAACGCATACAAGCGGAGTCTACTGAGGCCACTGATTGGCTCATCATGTGCACCATGTCCATGACAGCATCACAAGGCAGATTTAGCAACGGCTGAAGATTCATTTTCTATTCTAGGCTGGTTTCAGTCTGTAGTCGGTTCCAAAAATTCCCCAAAACCCCGTACAAGACTGTAGATGTGCACCCTCTATATTACACACTATAGCACCCTTGTGAATGGTTACATGTAAAGTATGTCGGTCTCCCTGTATACCTGCACAGCGACATGGAGGTTACACACCAGATATCAGCTCCATGATTCACCACATTTCTGTGGGCAGTAACGCGAAGAATCCCAACACCCTGACCTCAATCCCTAATGAGGAGCAGCAAACCGCAGCCTGACTGGGTACAGGACCGCAGGCCTCACTAGGCCCCTCATTCACAACAATATTCCCCCAAAACATGTCCATACCTGTGGAGGCTGGGGGACAACCTATGTGTGTACAACTTCTACAGGGGCTGGCACCCAGCTTTCCCAAAATCCTGATCAGCCATATTCAGACACTGTACAGGTAGATGTATATTGGCACTATACTGGATCTCAAACCATATTAAGTGTACATATTTATCATCTGGGTCATTATACAGAAAAAAAAATACATCATTTTACTATCCAGTTTGCCATTCAGGATACTGGGAAAGGTTGGCAGAAGTTTTAAAAATATCACCCAGCTCTCCTAAGGAAAAAATTTCACTAAACCCTATTAAAGGTTTTAGAAACAACAAAAAACAGGAGCCCACAGCAGACTGCACCCTTGGTATATTGTATTATCTATATATGTATTATCTATATATAATGCATTAACTATCCAGTGATACCTCTATATCCAGTGATATCTATATAGTCTATGTAAAGTGATACCTCTATACAGGGATCTCTCTATATACAAGGATACCTCTATGTAGTGATTCTTCTATATAATCCCTATGTACAATGACACATACACTGAACAGTGAGATATATATATATATATATATATATATATATATATATATATATATATATATATATATATATACACATACATACATATACATATACACACACACACTTTGTATACACAGTGAGGCTCTCTATATACAGTGGCACTTCTATATACTCTCTACATGGCACTTACAGCACAGGCAGCACTTTGGGGTCTCTCTTGAGGGGCCTCCTGGGCTCTTCTGGGTCACACACAGCCTCGCTCATGATCACCATGTCTGGAATGGGCCGGGTCGTGTCCTCCACACTCCTTCCTCTCTTCCCTCACACGGGGGCCGCTCTTCTAAACTTCCTGCCGCCCGCAGCACAGACCGAGGTCCGGAGATACACCGCCCTACAGAACCGCACCGCCGATCACCACAGCGCCGACCCAATTCCGGGAATAATTATGAGAGAGATGGCAGGAACCAGTCCGACCAGTCTCACTACAACATGGGAGAAGCCAATTGTCTGTCAGCTGCAAACATTTGCCTTCTATGTAAAGCAGCTGACTTCAATTTACCAAATAGAATTAAAGGAAGATAGAAGCCATGTAGGAAGACAACATGAGCAATGTGGGTGGGGGCAGCGCTGCCAGTCACTAGTGGGCATATGGAATAGGGCTAAATGTTTCAGAGCAAGATGACTGAGAAGTTCCCAAACTGAGGAGGATCATTTACACACAGGGCCAGGACAGTGTTTAACCCTTAGAGCAGTGTTTCCCAACCAGTGTGCCTCCAGCTGTTGCAAAACTACAACTCCCAGCATGCCCGGACAGCCGAAGTCGAAATAAAATATGTAAATAGATGTATCCTTTAGAGATGAGCAAACTTACAGTAAATTCGATTTGTCACGAACTTCTCGGCTTGGCAGTTGATGACTTATCCTGCATAAATGAGTTCAGCTTTCAGGTGCTCCGGTGGGCTGGAAAAGGTGGATACAATCCTAGGAGACTCTTTCCTAGAACTGTATCCACCTTTTCCAGCCCACCGGAGCACCTGAAGGCTGAACTAATCTACGCAGGAAAAGTCATTAACTGCCGAGCCGAGAAGTTCGTGACGAATTGAATTTACTGTAAATTCGCTCATCTCTAGTATCCTTACTGTATATAGAGATATCACTGTACATAGAGTATATAGAGGTATCCTTACTGTATATAGAGATATCATCACTATATAGAGGTATCATTGTATATAGAGATACCACTGTACATAGAGTATATAATAGTATCACTGTATATAGGAAGTATATAGAGGTATCACTGTGCAGAGTATATAGAGGTATCCTTACTGTATATAGAGATATCATCACTATATAGAGGTATCATTGTATATAGAGATACCACTGTACATAGAGTATATAAAAGTATCACTGTATATAGGAAGTATATAGAGATATCACTGCATAAATTGGGTATCTTTGTAACCATATGGACCTACAGAATAAAGATATGGTGTCATTTTTTACCGAAAATTGCAAAAGCTCCCAAAAATTACAAAATGGCATTTTTTTCCAATTTCACCCCACAAATATATATTTTGGGGTTTTGCGCTAGATTTTGTTATTAAATGATTGATGTCATTACAAAGTATAACTGGTGGTGCAAAAAAAAAAAAAAAAAAGCTCTTAGATGGGTCTACAGGTACAAAATTGAAAGTGGTATGATTTTTAGGAGAGGAGGAAAAAACTAAAATTGGCCTGGTCCTTAAATGGGCACTGTCAGATACAAAGCATGTATAACCAATAGGTTTTGCAATTGCTTTCATTAGAACATTTTCAGTATTTCATACAGAAAAAGCCAGTCAAACAACTGCCTCCCCCCCCTCCTGCCTGGACATATACTAGTCCTGCTGTGTCCATGCATCATCACCTATGTCATGGACACACTTCCTTGATTGACAGTTGTGAGTGCAGGGCTCAGAGCTGGAGGAAAAATCCTCCCACTGTCAGCTTGTGTCCCGCTACTGTCAGTGAAGAGATTACGTCATCTATCTGATAGAATGCACCCGCTGTTCACTTCAATATATAGGTCGGACCACTAGACCTCTCCATTTGAGATTAAATCAACATAGGCAAAATATGAAAAGACAATTCCTCTTACATGGATTATTTAAAAACACAACCATCTCACACCCAGGAATGGATCCCGCCATCATCATTAAACCTATTGACTCTGTACCCAAAACAGCTAACAACCGTTTTGAACAGCTGAAGAAACTTGAAATATTTTGGATGTTTACACTCCGTACATTGTCCCCGTATGGGTTAAATGAAGTAAAAGAAGTAATTGGATGAAACTTACCAACCTATAGATATAGAAGCACCATACATGTCCAGCTTTTTGGGTTCGCCACACTGCTGCGCATGCGCCAACTATATGTCTCTCCACATCTGACCCTCAGCCGTTCCGAAAACTATTACCATTGCGCCTGCGCCACCGGTCCCTCAACGACATCGATAATGTGTGAAATTCCATTTACACACACTGCACCCAGTATAGCCACCTACTTAGGAATGTTCTCTTCCTATTTTCTATGTATATTTCCTATTTATTTTCTCATACCCATTAGTATCATTTTTCACTTTGGACCATATGGTTCGGTTCCGTTTCGGCCCCGTTACCGGACCCGGAAGTAAAATACAAGTTTGTTTTAAATGTACATGTGTAACTACCTGTCTCTATTACTGCCTGAGGAAGAGCCCGGTACGGGCTGGAAACGCTGTTTTTATGTTACGGTGCATATTTTAAAATAAATCATTCATTTTAACTCAGCCTTGAGAGGTCTGCGCTCCTTCAGATGTTCCCCCCTTTTTTTCGTAATCGGATCATCCGTTACACTTCTCTATTGATACACTGGACTCCGCTACCGAGAGCCCAGAGGAACCTGGATGCTGCGACCTCCTTCTCCAAACTCAAAGTGACTGCAGATGTTATGCTCTGAGCATAACACCGTAAGGTAAGGGACCATCCTGCTGGCCCATTTATTACTATCGACACACAAAGTTACCCTATTTACCTGCACGAGGTGCGCACCGTTTTTCTCTCTTGTACCCGCTACTGTCAGTGAGGACAAGCTGGGAGTTGTAGTTTTGGTAATGCTAGTGGAGATGTGAGCAGACAGCATACTGAGGGAGGGGGCGGAGACCTGCACAGTGAGGCCACGCCCCCTCCCTATGAGAGGAATTCAGACTAGTGAGCTAAATTAAAAGTGTAATAAAAAAATAAATAAAGGTGCTAGACACATAAAAATTAGATGAACATGGTCAGGAATAGGTACTGTGTGATATATATAAAAAAAAAAAAAAAACATTTTTAGTTGGATCTGACGGGTACGCTTTAACCCCTTAAGGACAGAGCGTTTTTCTGTTTTTGCACTTTCGTTTTTTCTTCCTTACATTTTAAAAATCATAACCCTTTCAATTTTGCTCCTAAAAATCCATATTATGGCTTATTTTTTGTGCCACCAATTCTATTTTGTAATGACATCTATTATTTTACCCAAAAATCTACAGCGAATCGGAAAACAAAATCATTGTGTGACGAAAAGGAAGAAAAAACACCATTTTGTAATTTTTGGGGGCTTCCGTTTCTACGCAGTACATTTTTCGGTAAAAATGACACCTGATCTTTATTCTGTAGGTCCATACGATATGGTATAAAAAGTGACCAAAAATACGCTATCTTGGACTTTGGAATTTTTTTGCGCATACGCCATTGAGCGTGCGCTTTAATTAACAATATATTTTTATAGTTCGGACATTTACGCACGCGGTGATACCACATATGTTTATTTTTATTTACACAGTTTTTTTTTATGGGAAAAGGGGGGTGATTCAAACTTTTATTAGGGAAAGGGTTAAATGATCTTTATTAACTTTTTTATTTTTTTACTTATTTTTGCAATGTTATAGCTCCCATAGGGGGCTATAACATGCAGTACATTGATTCAATACACTGATCCCTGCCATTGCATTCAATGGCAGGGATCAGTGTTATCGGCGGTTGATTGCTCAAGCCTGGATTTCAGGCTTGGAGCAATCAATCGATGATTGGACGCGCAAGAGACAGGTGAGTGGACCTCCTGCTGCGTCCTAGCTGATCAGGACATCACGATTTTTATCGCGACGGTCCCGATCAGCCCGGCTGAAGCTGGGATTCTTTTACTTTTTGACGCGGCGATCAACTTTGATCGCCGCGTCTAAAGAGTTAATGCCGGACATCAGCCCGATTGGCAAAGTCCGGCATTAGCGCCGGCATTAGCGTGGATCCCTTATAGCAACCGGGACCCACAGGGTATGATGCACGCTCACCTCGTGAGCGCGCATTATATATGGGGATGCGCATATGGACATTCATAAACTTCCATATGCGCTAAGGGGTTAAAGGAGTAGTCCGGGATAAGAAAACGTATTCCCTATCCTAAGGATGCGGGATAAGTTTCAGATCGCGGGGGGTCCGACCGCTGGGGCCCCCCATGATCTCCCATATGGGGCCCTCAGCTCTTTGCCAAAATAGCGTGTTTCGACCACCTCATGACGCGGCGGCCAACACGCCCCCTAAATACATTTTTGAGGCAGAGGCTGCTGAATGCAGCGCTCCAGCTCTCCCATAGAGATGTATTGAGGGGGCATGTCGGCTGCCGCGTCATGCAGTGGTTGGGCACGCCTCCTTGTTGCTGACTACCGGAGCCCCGTACCGGAGATCACGGGGGGGCCAAGCGGTCAGACCCCCGCAATCTGAAACTTATCCCCTATTCTTAGGATAGAGGATACATTTTCTTATCTTGAAGTATTCCTTTCATTACTTCTATTAAAAAATCTTAATCCTTCCTGTACTTATTAGCTGCTGAATACTACAGTGGAAATTCTTTTCCATTTGAAACACAGAGCTGTCTGCTGGATATCACGAGCACAGTGCTCTCTGCTGACATCTCTGTCCATTTTAGGAACTGTCCAGGTATAAGGAAATCCCCATAGCAAACATATGCGTTCTAGACAGTTCATAAAATGGACAGAGATGTCAGCAGAGAGCACTGTGCTCGTGATGTCCGCAGACAGTTCTGTGTTTCAAAAAGAAAATAATTTCCGCTGAAGTATTCAGCAGCTAATAAGTACAGGAAGGATTAAGATTTTTTTTAATAGAAGTAATTTACAAATCTGTTTAACTTTCTGGTACCAGTTGATTTAACAAAAAAAAAAAAAAAAGTTTTTCACCGGAGTAACCCCTTTAAGGTCAAATGGGTTTGGTCCTTAACCTCTTAACGACCAAAGACGTACTGGGACGTGTCCGCACCCTGGGCTTTAACCCCTTAAGGACACATGACGTACTGGAACGTCATGTGTCCACTCCCGATCTATAACGCGGGGCCACGGCGTGGCCCCGCGTCATAGCGGGTCGGGCCCGGCCTCTAACAACGGCCGGGACCCGTGGCTAATAGCGCGCGGCATTGATCGCTGTGCCGCGCGCTATTAACCCTTTAGACGCGGCGTTCAAAGTTGAACGCCGCGTCTAAAGTGAAACCGAAAGCATCCCGGCTAGCTCAGTGGGCTGTTCGGGATAGCCGCGGTGAAATCGCGGCATCCCGAACAGCTGACAGGACAGCGGGAGGGCCCCTACCTGCCTCCTCGCTGTCCGATCGCCGAATGACTGCTCAGTGCCTGAGATCCAGGCCTGAGCAGTCATCCGGCAGAATCGTTGATCACTGGTTTCTTATGAGAAACCAGTGATCAACATAGAAGATCAGTGTGTGCAGTGTTATAGGTCCCTATGGGACCTATAACACTGCAAAAAAAAAGTGAAAAAAAAAAAGTGAATAAACATCATTTAACTCCTCCCCTATTAAAAGTTTGAATCACCCCCCTTTTCCAATAAAAAAAAAAACACAGTGTAAATAAAAATAAAAATAAACATATGTGGTATCACCGCGTGCGGAAATGTCCGAATTATAAAAATATATCATTAATTAAACCGCTCGGTCAATGGCGTGCGCGCAAAAAAATTCCAAAGTCCAAAATAGTGCATTTTGGTCACTTTTTATATCATTTAAAAATGAATAAAAAGTGATCAATAAGTCCTATCAATGCAAAAATGGTACCGTTAAAAACTTCAGATCACGGCGCAAAAAATGAGCCCTCATACCGCCCCATACACGGAAAAATAAAAAAGTTATAGGGGTCAGAAGATGACAATTTTAAACGTATTAATTTTCCTGCATGTAGTTATGATTTTTTCAGAAGTCCGACAAAATCAAACCTATATAAGTAGGGTATCATTTTAATCGTATGGACCTACAGAATACATATCAGGTGTCATTTTTACCGAAAAATGTACTACGTAGAAACGGAAGCCCCCAAAAGTTACAAAACAGCGTTTTTTTTTTCAATTTTGTCGCAC